>NC_058132.1:602630178-602679687 GCF_016433145.1 Gracilinanus agilis | reverse complement strand
CGCCCCTCGCTGGGTGCCCCCGGCCCCCCGCCCGCCAGCTTGCCCCCCGCCAGGAGCGCCGCCGCTGGCTGCAGGCAGAGTCGCTGCCGCCCCGGCCGCCGCTGGCTCCAGTCCGCCGCCATTATTCTTTGTTCGCTGAGAGCGGCGGCGATGTGGTCGGGCTCGGGCGGAGGCTCCATCTTTAACGCGGCCCCTCCTGCGAGGGGAAGGCCCCGAGCACGGGTGTCCGGCGCCTCCCAGTCCCCCCTCCGTCCCCCCGGCTCTCTCGGGCTCCTGCCTCCTCCTCCTGCTCCTCTTACCGGTGGTACTGGCTCCTCCGTCACTGCTTTCGTTCGCGGCCCGGATCTCGCTGGAGTTTTATTCTCTCCCCCACGTAACACACCGCGTCAAACTACACCTCCGCCGCGTCACTCACCAACACTCCGCTTCTCCCAGCCGCCCGGGCCACAGGCAGCAGCAGCCGCCGCCGACTGAGGAGCCGCAGCCAGGGAGCCAGCCAGCGCCGCCCAGTGCCGAGTGCGCAGCGGCGGCCGCGCACGGAAACGCCCGAACTCGGCCGGAGACGCCCGAATGGCCCCACCTCGCGGCTCTGGAGGCGGAACTTGCCGAGCTGCTTCGGGAGCCCCGGGCCGAGGCGAAGAAGCTGGGACGGGGGATGGGAGGCAGGAAGGAGGTTGCTGAATTAACGGCGTTAACGCGGCTGGTTCTGTTTTCCCGGGGAGGAAAGGAACATCTGTTTGTCAGTCGGAGGGCCGAGGAAACGGTAGAAAGGAGGAATGCCTCCGAGACTTTGGGCTTATTAAGGCAACCTTCCCCTCCCCGTCTCCCCCTTCCCTCCCTCACCCCAGGTCTTTCCCACGAGTAAAAGCGGCGGACTCTAGGGCAGTTCTGGCCATCTGGCCCTGGCGGAGGGACACACAGCTGTTGGCGTGGACTCAGCTCTCCGCCGGGGAACCCCGGGAACATTCAAACGCCGAGCTGCACCGGTAGCCGCTGGAATGTGCACTGGCACTTTAGGGGCTCCATGGATTGGGGTGGGGTTTGGACCAAAGTAGAGGAGCTGAGGGTGTTCACCCACACTTTCTCTCCCATCCTGTATGGTAACCCTTCCTCTTTCTCCCCCCCCCCCCCCCTCCACGTGTCTGATCTCCGCTTGGTGGTGAAACTGCTGGAATCCACAGTCTCGGGGATTCAGGATGGGGAATCTACGAAGCCTGAGCTAGGATACCCTGCACGAGATGGAAAATCTGCTTTGTCCCGTTGGGGTTGACCTAGAGCGAGCAGCCAGAATCTCTTGGACCGGAAGGAGATGATGGTTTGGAATGCTTAGAAGTTGAACTAATAATATTCTCTGAATAGACCACAGCTTTTTGTTTAGTTTAGTTTTCCTCTTATCTCGGCTGATTAAGATTGCTTGCTTCGTTGTCTGTGCAGTCTCCCTCTGTAATTTTTGACAGAAAACACCTCTTGCATCCCCCCACCCCACCCCTTTCCCTCATTTTGAAATCCCTGGTTTTCTTTAAAACTGTAATTCCTGCCATCTTCTGCACATGAAGCTGAGCCTCATCTCAGAGCTGCTCATGCTCATCACTTTATATTCATTTTGTTTATATTCTTTATGTAGTGTGGCTAACTCCCATATGTAGTGTATGTGTGTGTAAGTGTCTCACCTGGAGGCCAGAATAAACATCTCAATTCTCCTGTCTCTACCGCTCTCCAAGGGAGGTTTTAATGCCATCCAGGAGAAGGTTAGGGTCTGAGGCTGGCCACTCTCCTCTCCTCATACAGGATAGAATTATATTCTACTTCCCCTCCTTAAATAATATTAATCTAGAGTATATAGTTTTCGGATTCAAACTAAGTTCCAGATGCCCATTTCTTAAGGGGGGAGCCCACACGGTTTATATCCAGGGCTTGACTTTAGTCCCACCAAAAACAAGTTTCACAAGGAACATATAAGTAGCAAAGATTTATTTATCCAAGTCCATAGCAAAACAAATCAGAAAAAGCATAAGAATATGTACTTGATAATGCAGATTGAAAGAGCTCTCCCACTGGAAAGTACTTCAGTTTAACCAGAAGAGAGTCCTAGTTTTCCCAAAGAGACATTCCCTAAAGTATCTTATATAGCAAATGATGGATAAGGGCATGGTCAGAATTCTACAAGTTCTACAAATACACAGTATTGATTCTAAGATGGAAGGTAAAGGTTTTTTTTAAAAAAAAGTCCTATATCAATGAGCTTTGGAGCTCAGATTTCATGTATATACTTGCACATATACATATTTGGAATATAACTTTCACTTTTGCCATTGGGGAAACTAGATGGTACAGTGAATACAGTGCTGGACCTGGGATCAGAAAGGCTTGGGTTTAAATACAACCTTGGGCACTTAAAGAATTAGCTGTGTAACCCAAGTCAAGTGATTAGTCAACCTCAGTTTCCTCATCTGTTAAGTGGGGATAGGGTTATCTTTTACTCTTAGATTTGTGAGAATCAAACAAAATAATGTCCATAAACCTTTTGCAAACCTATAAGTACTCTATAAATGCCAGTTATTATATTCCTAGCATCATGCAGACTGCTTCCAAAATCATAGGTGCTTAACAACTGTTTATTGCTTGATTGGCAATAAAGTGGGGGTGTCCTTAAGCATCCTTTCCACTCTCGCATAGTCACAAATTTTCTAAGGAACAGTTTACACCCTCTAAACCTATTTCTCATTCATTCCCTTTTTGACCAATGTCCCTAAAGCTCTACTTAATACCCTATTCATTCTTCAAACCTCACCCCCTTATATCCATACCATTCTACTGGAGTTATTCCCAAAGACCTTTTTGTAAAATCTAAAGGCCTTTTCTCAGTTGTTTTCTTTGAAAACATTTGTTATTGAAAACTTTGAAGTTCTCTCTCAACTTCCAAGAAAATACATTCTTGATTCCTTCCCTAGTTCTCTAACTCATTCTTTTGTATTTTCCTCTTTTAACCTTCTGTGGTTGTCCCTAAAGTTCTTGGTCTGTAGGTCTTTACACGCTCTTTTGAGAGTGTTCTTCCTGTGTCAAGTATCTTCTCACTCCAGTCTGTCCTTAACTCAGCTACAAAACTCCAAAAGTGATTTTTCTAGACAATATCATTCTCTACTTGTTAAATTTGAAAGATTCTCTATTGTCTCTAGTATCAAATATAAACTTTCTTTGGCTTAAAAAGCAAACAAACAAACCCTTACTTTCTGTTTTAGAATTGATACTGGTTCCAAGGCAGAAAAGCAGTTAAGGGTTAGACAATTGGAGTTAAGTGATTTTCCCAGGGTCACATAGCTATGAAGTTTCTGAGATCAGATTTGAGCCCAGGACTAGCTCTCTAACCACTGAGGCTCTTAGCTGCCCCTCCTCTCTTTGGCTTGTAAAGAAAGACCTTTACCACCTGGCTCCAACGTAATCTTCCATCTTTGTATGTTACTCACCTTCCTATATTCTAAGGTCTGATCAAACTGGCTGTCTTATTATTCCTTCTACATAATGCTCCAACAGACTTATCTTCCCATGCTTGAAATGCATTTTTCCCTCACTTCTGCCTCTTAGTATCCCTTCTTTCCTTTTTTCCAGCTCAAGTCCCATTGTCTACATGAAGCCTTTCCATGTTCTCCAAATTGCTACTGCTTATCCCCAAATTATGAGTATATGGGTTTTTATAAATCTATACACATATATGTATATATGGGCATGTACTTATATATCCATATCCATATATATTTTGTATTTGTTTGTATTTGTGCTTGTTCTCCCACCCCTGATCTAATAGTATCCAAGCTCCTAAGGTCAGGGATCACCTGGCACATAGTAAACTATTAGTAAGTGCTTGTTAATTGACTGATTGATTGAATCCCCAATACCAGATACTAGGCACTTAAATGCTTGATGACTGATTAAGAGCTTATTCAGGTTCATGGTTTGAATTATTCTTTTGATACTGGACATTTCCAGAAACCTATCTCCAGACTTATCATCTCACCTAAACTCCAGACCAGATCTCCAAATCCCTATGAATTCTTTCATTTTGGATGTCGCTCAACTATATCTCAAGTCAAATATATAAAAAAAAAATTTTTACCTAAGTTAAAAATGTATTTGTTATTTTAAAATTCCCAGGTAATTTGCTTCCTCCCCACATCAGAGAAGGCATCACTTGACAAATTTATATTTAAATACATGTATTTAAATATATATTTGATGATAAATGATGAAATATAAAATATAAATAATATAATAAACTAAGTCATATATATAGAGAGAGACTATGTTTTGCTCATTTCAATTTATTAGTTCTTTCTCTGAAGGTGGACACTCACAAGGCATTGTGATCATCGTCATCTGAAACACCTATACTTGAGGCCCTGGGATGATCACTGACTCATCCATCTTCATCTCCTATGTGCAGTGAATCACCACATTCCTGTCAATTTTTCCTTAAGAATATCCAATATCTATTTTTTTCTTCTAGCAACTCTCTTGCCTTGCCTCTCTGATATCAGAACTTTCCTTATCCCTTGATTCATTTTGCATCATCCTAATCTTTCTTACTTTTTAATCATGCCACCATTTTCATCAAAAATCATTCCTCATTATTTTGCTTGATTACACTTATTTGTTAAAAGGGAGGGCTTTTTTATTATTTGTAAAGAGTTGGTGAGTGAAGGCTATTGATGGAGATACAAAGTAAAAAAGAATAGAATTCTTAAGTAAAACATTTAAAAAAATAATCAAGAAAGAAGGAAGTTCAGAAAGAGATACAAACAAACCAGACACTACTATATTTAATAATATGTGCAACAGTGTTAACCCTATCCTTCTCTGCTTGAAGACCCGATATGTTACATTTCACATACCCACATACCCACCCACCACTTAAACTGTATGGGGATGTCTAATCTCTGCCATTGACTCAAACCCTCCCCCCCCCCCCATCAATGATATTTCCCCAGTTTTAGGAATTCTCTGCACTCCAGTTCCATGCTTCTCCCAGGATAAATTTATCACTTAAAATGTCATCATCTTGTTTCAGCCTTTTTTATTTTTTAAAAAGCCATTACCTTCTACCTTAAAATTGATACTAAGTATTGGCTCTGAGGCTACAAGTGGTAAGGACTAAGCAATTGGGGTTAAATGATTTGCCAACAGTCACACAGCTAGGAAGGGTCTGAGGCCAAATTTGAACTCAAGATCTGTTTCCAGGCCTGGTTCTCTATCCACTGAGCCACCTCCCTGTCCTAATTTGATATATAACACTTCTTCAGCATCCATAGTTTCCTCTCCCTTTTGATTGAAGGCTGGAAGGCAGAGCAATGAACTCCTCCTCCCAAGCACACACTTTAGGGAGAACTCAGAATTTTCCCACCAATTTCACTTACCATCAGTTGTTCTGCTTTGGTTTTAACTGCACAAATATTCTGTCCCTGCAATTTCTGCACCTTTTGGTGCTCCCATATCCCTTTTCAGGTTTCTTTTTGTGTACTGTCTTTCCCCCATTAGATTATAAACTCTGTGAGGGCAAAGAGTATCTTTCTTTTCTAGTATTTGTATTCTCAGTTTAGCTCAGTACCTGGCATGTATGATGTGTTTAATAAATGTTTTTGGACTTATTTTAGGGATTCTCTGCACTCCCATTCCATTTAGTCACCTAACAGTCAGATTAGCTCTCTCAAAGGAATATTTACATTAAAGGTATAGCAAGAACAACCTGACCCCAATATCCAGAGACATAATCCTCCCTGACACAGCAACCTCAGTCTCTGGGAAATGGAGAGGAATTAAGTTGACAGCTTTACTCAATTCCTAAATTTAGTCTCACCACATTCCAAGTCCTCTGTCTTCTCCAGGGTTCTCTGCTAGGCTATTAGTCTAGAATCTTGGCTCCAGAATTGTCATTCCCCTGGGCTTCCCAAACCAGGGATTCTGCCTCCTTTGCCTAGAACTTGAAAAGGACAAATAAAACAGGCCAAAGCCCCAATCCCATTTCTTGAGGCCTTCGGGCCTGAAGGAAGAGAAAAGGTAGCTAGCTGAGTTTATGACATTTGTGCTATGGGTGAACAGGGCCTTCAAGTCTTGGATGCTGCTGGAAAAGAGTGAAACTGGCTCAGTCTGGTAGTTTTTAAAGATGCAGCCTACTCCAGTTACACAACTAATGAAAGAAGCTGCTCCCACTAATGTGGTAGGAGAATGGAGAATGCTTTTTCCTAAAAGCTGATCCCTGCCATTCTCCACATGGATATCTCCATCTTGGGTGACTTGGGCATGAACATCAAAGCCTTGTTACTTATACTCACCTAAAAAGTAATATATTTGTAATAGATCTGGCAAGTATTTATTTAGCAATACTTTTTGCCAGGGACTGTGCTAAGTATTAGGGATATAAAGAAAGCTAAAAAATAATCCTGATCCTCAAAGAGCTTACATTATAATGGGGAAAGTAGCATGTAGGGCCATATAAGATGGTCAGTGTAGATAGAAGATATCCTTAAGAGTAGAAGCTCTACTAATAGCCAGGGAGCCTGGAAAAGGCTGCCTTTAGAGGTTCATGGTTTTATGTGCATAAAGGAGAGGGGTTTGAATGAACACCCATTCCTTGGACCATATCCAGCCCACTCTGTCTGCTTGGAATAATAAGAGTGGAAACTTGGTGAATATTTCTGTATATTCATGATGTAATGAATGTGCCTTTCCTGGGTTCAGGGCATGCTCAGATATTCTTGGATTGTTTCCTATTAGTTTACTGTATGGTGTTGAAAAGCCTTTTAATTGTCTGCTGAGCCAGAACTGAATGCATATAAAGACTCCAAAAGAAGAATTTGACCTCTCAGCTTTTGAATGAAGAAGAAAAAATTCTGTTGTCATCTACCCACATGAGCTATCACGTGATCATGAATGCATAGTGTTTCTTGTTTCTTTGTCTCTATTATGTTCTTCCTTTCTCTGTCTTAGGTAAAAGGGTATTGGAGATGGAAGAGGCTACATCTAAAACTTGTGACCCTCAAAAGGTTGGAAGAATAACCAAAATTCCAATAACTAGAGTCCATAAAATGTCTGTCACTAGCCTCAGCTGCCAAGTCAGGCCAGCAGTGAGTGAATTAACACCACAACTGTAAGGTTATATACCCTGTAGTAACACATTGTTACCACTGCAAGCAAGGGAGCTACTCGCCATCAGCCACAGCTAGAAGTGTGTTTGGTGGGGGTAAATAAACTTCTACTCTAAGGATATCCATCTTACAAGCCTTACCTCTCCTCCCCACCCAATGCTGTCTTCCCTACTAGGTCCTTGAGGGCAAGAACTATCTTTAAGTCACTTTAAGCTTGGAAGAATCAGTCCAACAACTAGAGTCTATGGTAAAGCAGTCACTTTATGCTTGAGTATGCTCTCTCTAGGGATAGAGGTGGTAAAAGATGGAATGTTCTTGATTTCAGAGAATTTTTGTATTTTAGATCTTATGCCTTCTCAGCAAATATCCCTTTATAAAAGCTAATTGATGAGCAATGGTTTTGTAGAAAAGTCCATGGATAAAATGATGTCAGAGAGAGAATCACTAGTTAGATGATACTGGGGAAAACTGAATTAGATGAATGAAATTAAGGAGCATACACTAGGTGGGGTCTCATAACCATTAGTGTCAGAAAAATACATCCCCAATCCTTAGGGTTTATTCTTAGAAATCTAAAGGGAGCAGTACCTTTGCTCTGGGAACCCAATCTACCAGTAATAGTGCAAATTGAGAGAGTAAGCCCAAAGTTTACTACTTGTTTAATCCTTTCATTTTGTTCTTTGTATATGGAAATGTTTATGTTTGCTTATTTTTATCAAGTACATAATTTTGTCAAATACAAATATTTGTTAAGTATGAATTCAAATAATTTGTGTATTGGTGATTTTATTGATGTGAATATTCTCTCCAACTATGCAGATTAAAAACCACTGATATGTATTTATCTTATATGACTTTTGTCCATATCTTTCCATGTATTTACTACAGGGCTTTGACCCAGTGTGCTAGGGTTTTCATTTATTTTTCCCAATATCCCAATGGAATATGCAGATTCTTGACTATCATTTAACCAACTCACCTTTTTCACTCAAACAGTATATTTTTTTGATGACATCCTTATCTCTTCTACTTTCTTTTCTTCTTTTTTTTAAAATTTGCAATATATTACAGCCTGTTCACACATCCATCAGATACCATTGCTCTGTGGGTAAGTATATGCTGGCAAATGTTTAATAACTGGATCTTTCCTCCCAAAACTGTGTAGGATGCACTTTAAAATTTAATCTGCATTATTAACATTTCCCCATCATTTTACTAAGCCTAGACAATCAACAAAATAATAAAAACGAGTCCTGATTTGTAGGTTTGCTTATTTCTGAAGTATAAATGCTCACACTGAAAATTTAACAATTGGTTTTCATGAGCTGGTTCTGCTGGATCCAGCATAACCCTGCCCATGACTGACTTTTAATTTCAGTTCTTTAGAGATTGTGATTTTTCAAGACTCAACCATACAATATTATCAGAAGAATATTGGTGTTAAAAGTACATTTTATATTCAAATGTTTTTTGTCAGTTGTTCAGATTCGTGATTTCATCTGTGTAGGAAAATTCCAGAATATGTAAAAATAATAATGGCAAGCTCCAAAATTAAAGGACAAAATCTATGGAAATAAAGGTTCAAAATTGTTTATTTAATCAAAAGTATCTTCAGTGATAAAGTGAAACTCATAGATGAACTTCCCTTCAGGGCCAGGCACAAGGAAAGCTAAAGAGATTCTTGTTATAGAAAAATAAACTATTTAAAATATATAAGGATAAAAAGGATTTCTAATTCTAAGGGATTCTAACTCTACCCAAATAAAACTCCCTGGTTCTGCAAGGAACTGCTTCTCCTGTTTTTCACAGGCTACACTAATCCTCCCCGATTTGACTAACCCAAATTTATACTATTCTAAATAAAGCTACCACTAGTATCCTTATAATTCTTAGCATCACCTTTAAATTATAAAAATAACTTAAGGCTAGCTGGTTGAGTCTCGTCAAGAATCAAGTTAGGGTCCAAAACAAAGACCAGGATTTCTTTGGTCTTCTCAGAGTTTAATCAATCTATAAACAGTAATAGATAATCAATAGTGTTTCCCAAGTTGGAAAAGAAAACACTAAGCTCCTTCAGGTCTTTCACTCAGACAGAGAGAGAGAGAGAGAGAGAGGCAGAGATGTTACCTTCTCCAGCCCTGAGAGAGAAAGTCCCTGTGTGTGACTGTCAACTGCCAGAGACCATCTGTCAAACCGCCACCCCCAGAGAGAGTAACTGTCACAGGAAAAAACTGTTACAACTGTCAACATTTGAAATTAACACTCTCTGCTCTGTTTGAAACTCCTCTCTACTTCTTATCTCTAAACTAATAAAACAATATTTATTTTCTAATATCATCCTTATAAATATGAAATCATTTCTCCCACTGATGAAGATGAACAACTATTTATATTTTAAACTTTTTGAGAAGTGCCTTGGGCAAAAAAAGGGTGAAGGACTTTCTTATGATTATTTAGCTAGTATATCAGAGGAAGTATTAGAACCCAAGTTTTCCTGATTCCAAGGTCAGCTTTCCAACTCCTATTCTCTATCCTGTCTTATTTCTCCAGTTCATTTGCTTCTACTCAGGTCAACATATTCACTGTCCAACAAGAATGGCATACTTATTCTTTCTTTAGAACCTTTGTCCGTGTTTAGAATATTCTTCCCTTTTTCTTTCTGTCTTATTGAAGTGCTATCCAGATGAAGTCTCCCTTACTCCAGTAAGCCTTCCCTTTCATCACAAGTTTTCTCATTCTTATTACGTTTATAATCCATACCACACAATCTGGCATTTGGTACTATCTTGTATATATTTCATTTCTTTTTTATTTGCATTGGTTTTGCCAATTATAATCATTTCTTGAAGGCAGGAACCATTTTTAAAATCTTCTGTATCCTTCACAGGACTGTGCACATGCTAGATACTCAAATATTTCATTGACCTAGCCCAAATCATGAGTATATTCTTTTTCTCCATTATTTACAAAACATGGATATTTCTGTCAGGTGATGATGACAAATTACTTGTGGGTTCCGAATCAGGATGAGAGAAATGACTTTGGGATTACAGGAGGATCAATCTCCCAGGCTTACAGATCAGACTTGCAGATATCATCTTCTGCATTTCTACTCACACTTCTTTCTCTTGATATGGATAGTATTCTTTTTCCTAAGTCCCTCAGGATTGTCCTGGATCATTGCATTGCTACTAGTAGTAGCAGAGTCTAAAATGATCTGTATCTAACTCCAACAGTTCTTTCTCTGGAGGTAGATAGTGTTCCCTGTCATAAGTCCTTTAGAATTGTCCTAGATCATTGCATTGCTGAGAGCAGCTAAATTATCACAGTTGATCATCATATAATATTCCTGTTACTGTGTACAATATTCTCCTGGTTCTGCTTATTTTGCTCTGCATCAATTCATGTAGATCTTTCCAGCTTTTTCTGAAATCGTCCTGCTTATTATTTCTTATAGCACAATAGTATTCAATCACCAGCATGTACCACAATTTCTTCAGCCATTCCCCAATTGATGGACATCCCCTCAATTTCCAATTCTTTGTCACTACAAAAAAAGCTGCTATAAATATATTTTTTTACAAGCAGGTCCTTCCCCCCTTTTAACATGATCTCTTTGGGATACAGACCTTGTAGTGGTATTGCTGGATCAAAGAGTATGCCCAATTTTATGGCCCATTGGGCATAGTTTCAAATTGCCCCCTAGAATGGTTGGATCAATTCACAATTCCAACAAACAATACATTAGTTTCCTAATTTTGCCACATCCTCTCCAACATTTATCACTTTCCTTTATTGTCATATTGGCCAATCTGCTAGGTGTGAGGTGGTTCCTCAGCATTGTTTTAACTTGTATTTCTCTAACCAAGAGTGATTTAGAACATTTTTTCCATAGGATTATTGATAGCTTTGATTTCTGCATCTGAAAATTGCTTCTTCCTATTCTTTGACCATTTGTCAATTGGGGAATGTTTGGTATCCTTACAAATTTAACTCAGTTCTCTATATATTTGAGAAATTATACCTTTTTCAGAGAAGTTCATTATAAAAATTTCCCTCCAGTTTGCTGTTTCCCTTCTAATCTTGGTTGCATTAATGTTGTTTGTACAAAAGCTTTTTAATTTAATATAATCAAAATTATTCAATTTATATCTTGTAATATTTTCTCTCTTGTTTGGCCATAAATTCTTCCCTTCTCCATAGATCTGCTAGGTAGACCATTCTATGTTCCCCTAAGTTACTTATGGTGTCACTATATTTAAGTTATATACTTATTTTGACCTTATCTTGGTATAGGGTATGAGATATTGGTCTACATATAGTTTCTGCCATATTTTTTTCCAATTTTCCCAGCAGTTTTTTTTATTAAATAGTGAATTCTTATCCCAAAAGCTAGGGTCTTTGAGTTTAACAAGTACTAGGTTCCTAAGGTCATTTACTCATGTATATTATGTATCTGCTCTATTCCATTGATCTACCATTCTATTTCTTAGCCAGTATACCAGACTGTTTTGATGATTACTGCTTTATAGTACAGTTTGAGAGAGAGATCTGGTACTCCTAGACTACTTTCCTTTACGTTTTTTCATTAATTCCTTTCATACTCTTGACTTTTTGTGCTTCCAGATGAATTTTGTTATTATTTTTTGGATCTATAAAATAATTATTTGGTAGTTCAATTGGTATGGTACCTAGTAAGTAAATCAATTTAGGTAAAATTGTGATTTTTATTATATTAACTCTGCATGTGCAATTCATATTTTCCCATTTGTTTATATCTGACTTTGTGTGAAGTGTTTTGTAATTGTGTACATATAATTCCCATGTTTTTCTTGGCAAGTAGATTTCTGGGTATTTTATATTATTTAGATATATTTTAAATGGAATTTCTCTTTCTATCTGTTGCTGCTGAACTTTGCTTGTAATATAAAGAAATGCTCATCATTTATGTATATTTATTTTATATTCTTTAGAGAGATGCATTTCTTCAGGGTAATATTGGCCTTGTGGTTCTCTTAGATTAGGAGCCATAGACACTTCCCAAATCAAGGAGAGGTTGGATCATGATGTTGGTAAGTATAGGCAGGGATAATAAAACAATAAGAGGAACATATAGCAAAGAACAAATAAATCAGGGAAAGGGATCAGCCAAAGCTACTCAGGAGAGAGATGTACTCAGATATATCATGTAGGTCTTTATAATTAGGATACCATGATGATGTTTAGGAAACACTGGGCCAGGACCATTCCAGAGAGAACTGGGTACAAGGATAATTTTGCTGGATGATTAGCCAAATAAGACAGGGAATAAATGTAGCAGTTAACAAGGGGAGAATGAATTGACAGAGCTTGGTCATCTACTTCTGATTCTCTTTCATTTATTTGTTTGTTGTTTGTTTATTTATTTATTTAGAACCCTTAACTTCTGTGTATTGGCTCCTAGGTGGAAGAGTGGTAAGGGTGGGCAATGGGGGTCAAGTGACTTGCTCAGGGTCACATAGCTGGGAAATGTCTGAGGCTGGATTTGAACCTAGGACCTCCTGTCTCTAGGCCTGACTCTCAATCCACTGAGCTATCCAGCTGCCTCCTACCTTTGATTCTCAATCCAACTTTCCCCTCACTATCTCCCTCTTTTTCTCCCTTTTTCCCTACCCCTCCCTCCTCCCCCCCTCTCTCTTAAATGAGTCACGTACTGAGTTGGCAGACTTCACTGTGTTTTAGCCTGTAACTTGTTTGGTGGGCAGTTTGGAAGTTATGAACTGCTTAATATTTTATTTTCTGGAATTTTCCAAAATTTCCAGTTTAAAAAATTTTTTCCCCAGTGGTTAACTAGGGGTAATTGAATTAGTGGATAAGGGGCCCTAATGTATTTGGTTTAATCTTTGTTTCAAAGATCTACACTATTTGGTTTTAAGAATGCAATGAAATTTGAAAGAGAATTTAGGAATAATAGGGCTCTGTGTTAGGGATGAAAGTAAGAAACTAGGTTGTCATAGGCTTAGTGAAATGATCACTATTTAGGGCAAATTAATTAATTATCATAGATATATCCTCTTTCTAGCTTACAATTTATCCTATATCTCAAGACAAAAAACTAAACTCCTTTCCCACTAATCTTACTAAAAGGTGGCTAAACAAGTAGAGAGGGGCTTATCTGATTTCTTTTCCAAGGGAGAAGAGGGCAATTTCCATAGTTTCTAGTGATTTACTGGAGGGCAGGGTGGGGTGGGGTTGATAGAGTACAGTTAATGGGACAAGGGTGGTCCAATATGCTCCTAGGCCCTTTCTAAGTGCCAGAGGCAGGACTGAGCACTAGGTCTTAGGTTCTTGAACATCTATATAGATTGCAGGGAAAGTTTAGATGTCTATCTACTGATTCTGTTGCTTGATTTTTTTGTAATCAATATGTGTAAAAAGAAAACTAAACCATCTAGTTCTGAGGAAGAAGAGGAGAGAGGAATCATTATGTAAAAATACCTGAGGCACACCCTAAAAGGATATATAAAGATGTCATGTAAATAATTCTATATCCTTATATTGAGTTTCTTTACTAGAAGTTCCCTGAATGAATCATGAGTCCAGACTGAAAAAAAAAAAACACCAAACACCCCAACAAACTAATATGAAGACAATCATTTTGCAAACTTTGAAACCCTATGGATTGTACCCCAATCTCATGAAGTGGTCACTTTATATGAATTAATATTGTATTTTTCCATTGTACTGGAACCAATTATCATATTCTACATAATTATAATTTCAAAAAGAATGTATCTGAATACATGTGACCACTTCAAGGGATTCATTATTCACACTAATCTAGCCCTAGCTGTATACAGAATGTTCTAGAAGTCTTAGTGTAGAGTTAAGCTACTAATCATAAAACTGCAGTAAAATTTTTGGGATACCCTGTATATATATTGTTTATATATACAGGGTATATATATATATATATATGTACAAGATATCTATATTATTGATCTGTAGAAATACATGTCTGTTTGTTTTATCTCTATATATATCTTCATAACTTTGTGAGATAAGTACTCTGGGTATTTTATAGATAAGGAAACTGAGGCTAAAGGGTTAACTGACTTGTTCACTGACTTATTCACACAACTGATAATGTGGGAGGTATGATTTCAATCCAGGTCTTTACCACTTCCAAGTCTAGAATCTTTCCAAGATTGGACCAGAAAGAAAGAGGTGCTTTATGAAGAATAGAAATAATTATATGTAGTATAATGGTATATCACATTTTATGACTGTGGAAGACCAGACTTTCAGTCAATTAAGACAAGCCATGGATTGGATATTGTTTTATTGGGCCAATCAGACTACCATCCGGATTCTCCAGATTGTCCATTTTTAATTTCAATTTTATAGGATTGCATTCAGTTGTGTGTGCACATGTGAGGATTGAGTTAGAACCCACCCCATGGACTTACTCCAGCATTGTGCCCTCATCCTTTCCACTAAGGGACCACTCTCAGCTCTGTGCGCCCCACCCCCACCTTGTTCCCCACTCTAGGACCTCTAGGGAAAGAATAGCTATTTTTCTTCTACATGAAAGAAATGCTTAACACACATGGAATTCATAAATGTACATTGATAAAAGAGTTAAAGCAAGATACAATAACTTCTATGCTTTCCTGACAGTTTCATTCTTTTTTTTTTGAAAAATTTTATTTAATTAATTGATTTTTCCATGGTTATATGATTCATGTTCTTTCTCTCCACTCCTGTGCCTCCCCCAACCCCCATAGCCAATCAGTAATTCCACTGGGTTTTACATATGTCATTGATCAAGACTTATTTCCATATTATTAATATTTGCTGTAGGGTGATTGCTTAGAGTCTATATTCCCAATCGTGTCCCCATCAACCCATGTGTTCAAACAGTTCCTTTTCTTCTGTGTTTCCACTCCTGTAGTTCTTCCTCTGAATGTGGGTAGCGTTCTTTTCCATAAGTCCCTCAGAATTGTCCTGGGTCATTGCATTGCTGCTAGTAGAGAAGTCCATTATATTTGATTGTGCCACAGTGTATCTCAGTCTCTGTGTACAATGTTCTCCTGGTTCTGCTTCTTTCACTCTGCATCAATTCCTGGAGGTCATTCCAGTTCACATGGAATTCCCCCAGTTCATTATTCCCTATAACATAATAGTATTCCATCATCCTACAGTTCAGCCATTACCCAATTGAAGGACATCCCCTCATTTTCCAATTTTTTTGCCACCACAAAGAGTGTGGTTATAAATATTTTTGTACAAGTCTTTTTCCTTATGATCTCTTTGGAGTATAACCCCAGCAGTGGTATGACTGGGTCAAAAGGCCAACAGTCAAAGCCCTTTGAGCAGTTCCAAATTGCCATCCAATTCACAACTCTACCAGCAATGCATTAATGTCCCAATTTTGCCACATCTCCTCCAACATTTATTACTTTGCTGTCATTTTGGCCAATCAGCTAGGTGTGAGGTGGTACCTCAGAGTTGTTTTGATTTGCATTTCTCTAATTATGAGAGATTTAGAACACTTTTTCATGTGCTTATTGATAATTTTGATTTCTTTATCTGAAAATTGCCTATTCATGTCCCTTGCCCATTTATCAATTGGGGAATGGCTTGATTTTTTGTACAATTGATTTAGCTCCTTATAAATCTGAGTAATTAGACCTCTGTCAGAGTTTTTTGTTGCAAAGATTTTTTTCCCAATTTGTTATTTCCTTTCTAATTTTGATTGCATTGGTTTTGTTTGTACAAAATCTTTTTAATTTAATGTAATCAGAATGATTTAGTTTACATTTGGTAATGTTTTCTAACTCTTACTTGGTCCTAAAATCTTTATTTTCCCATAGATCTGACAGGTAAACTATGTTCACCTAATTTACTTATAGTTTCCGTCTTTATATTCAAGTCATTCACCCATTCTGAATTTATATTGGTGTATGGTCTGACAGCTTTATTCTTAAAACATCAAGACATGATACAATTTGTGGGACTGTTGAATAGGCATTTTCTACTTAACTTCCAGCATGTGTGGCCCAAACAGTTTCCTCCAGGTTCATATTTTCTATCAGTTCTAGTTATAGAATTGAGCTTCTCCCTGTCAATGGTTACCCATTCTGATTAAGAAATACCCCCTGTTGATAATTTTCTCTGACCACCAAAGGTTCCAGAATCTTCAATCTTTTCAAATTCAAAGACTGTCTTCAATGGTAGACTTGTCCACCTTGTGATCACTGCTTGGTCATCTATGAGCAGGGAAGGAAACATAAATCAGGAAAGGAATCTAGGAAGAGGCAATTTGTGACCTAATCATATGTGGGATGTATTTGGGGCTTTCCCTTAAGTGTGGTGAGTTCCTCTCTGTGTGGAAGTCACAAGACAGTCTCTGGAGCTTCTATCTGTATCTCTCCCCAATTCCCTAGCTAACATTTGTCCATCACCTCTTTTCTCTTGCTTTCTCCAGTGGAATTTTCTTCTAGAAACTGAGGCCTGGGAAGTAGCTCCAAGAGCCTTAAGAAAATGTTCTATTAGGAGAGAAGATTTTTCAAACTCTTAATATGCTTCCCAACATACCTAATGGTATGACTTTAGCAAGGTCCATTCCTTTCTCTTAACATCTTTTTAGTTTTCTCTTCTTGGTCTGATTCTTCTTCTCTTCATACTCTAGAGCTAGACAACTACTGAGTGCTACCTGAAGACACTGTTAGTGGTACCATACTAGTTCTGATTCTATGTATTTCAATTTTTAATTTCTCTCTCTCTCTGTCTCTCTCTTTCCACTGTGTTAAGGACTTGACTGCGTTTTTTTATTGATTATCTCTAGACTTAAGAAAGTTATGGAGAAAATGCTAATAATGCAGATTAAATTAAAAAATATTTCCTATCTATTTTTTTAGGAGAAACCTGGGAATTAAACATTTATAATTCCACCACTCCAGGTACAAATATGAGTTATTATGATCACAATAAAACTGAATAAAATATGGTTAACCCATGAGGTGGGTATGACTTTTGTCTCTGAATACAAATTTTAAAAAAAATCCTATAAAAACACTTAGAACAGTGATGGTGAACCTTTTAGTGGCTGGGTGCCATGCCCCACCCCCATCATCCCCAAGACCAAGTTCCATGCCCTGCCCCACCAGACTGAGTGCTACATGCACATCCCCTTGCCCCACACAGAAGGGTGAAAGCTCTCCCATTGGATAGCTGGGCAGAGGGGAGGGTGAAATGAGTAAAGTCCTCAGGCCTGGTAGAGAGGGGAAGGATAGTAAATACTCCCATTGGGTTGTTGGGCAGAGGGATAGGTGATGTGAAAAAATGTTGTCAGGTATGGTGGAGAGGGGCAAGGGAGCAGCTCCACTCAAGTGCTTCTGCCTTTCTAGTAACAAACTAGTGGGTGCAAGCCCACAGATAGTGCGCTGTGTGCCCTCTCTGGCACACATGTGATAGGTTTGCCATCATTGCCCAAGAAGTTTCTTTTGGGGAGGAAGAGGTGAGGGAGTGGGAAAAGGAGAAAGTCTATAAACTTTTATCTGGGCTGTAAGTGAGAACAGCAATAATTGAAAAGTTTAATAACATGATTACCAGTCTTCTATTATATGTAGACTTTTTCTAATGAGAAGTTTGAATGTGACAGCTGAATTCTTGTGTACTATTGTTTGACAAACTGGTTTTCTAAAGAGCTTGTTGGAAATTGTAATGATTTATCCCATGTGTTGGTATATGTTGTGTTTTCACTGCTGCAAAGTGTAAGAGGGAGTATTTAGGTATTTATAGATATATGATTAAAGTGTGGCCATCAGGAATCAACAATTCAGATTGATTCCGTAATTAAATTAGACCCAAGTCAGGACTGGGTTTAAGGTAGTTTATTTACAGTTAGGAGGGTAAAAGGTAGGGAAATAGGGTGAGGGAGAGGCTAGTCCAGGCCTGCAGAGGCCTGGACCGAGAGAGAAGGTTAGAAGGCTAAATAAATGAGGCTACAAGTCACAAGGCCTAGCAATCAGATAGGCTAGAGCCTACTTAAAGGTAGAGATTGGAAACGCCAAGGTAGGCCTAAGGAAGTCAGCCTAACTTACCCACGTGACCATTCTGAGTAGAAGCTGCTTGTTGTTTCCTCAGAGATCCTTCAGCGCCAAGTTCAAAGCGGGAACTCCCAACAGGAAGTAACCAACATACTTGAAGAGAAAGTGTCTTTCGTCACTTCCTGTGGGTCCACCTCTAATTCAAGTGGACAAATGGCAGCCTCTGCACTGATTTGGACTGCCCAAAGGGCAGTCCCTTGTTCTTGATTTGTTACTTAATGTCACGTGTGGGTAACTCATCTCCCCTCCCTTCTAAGGGAGGTGGGGAATGACATCATCTCTATGCCTAGTGTAAGTAGAGTTTGACTATGAATGGGCTAGAGCTAATTCTATTTACACAAAAGGTTCATTTCAGGAAATATTTTCTTGTCTACATAATTTGAAAGCAGACATATTTTCTTTCCATGGAGACTACTAGTTTTTTAATTTTGAAGACTTTGGTTGCACTTTTAGGTTAGAAAGTTTTCAGTACTCTCTGAATCTAGTACCCATACGAATCTCAGATTCAATAATGACTAAAACAGAACTCATCTTTTTACTCAAATGCTCTCTTTTCCCCAACCTTTCCCTATTACTATTGAGGGGTACTATCATCTTCTTAGTAATACAGGTTGGAAACCTTGTTGTCACTCTTAACTCCTCTCTTTCATTCACCCCATATATCCAATCCCTTGTCAAATCTTTTTTTTAAATTTTGGCAGCATATCTTATATATATTCAATTTTCTCCAATTATACAACCACCCTAGTTCAGGCCGTCCTCCCTCCCTCTTTTTTATATTTTTGATTGACTATTTTTAACATTCTTTTCTTTTAAAATTTTGAATACCAAATTCTCTCTCTCCCATTCTCTTTTCCACTCTTCCCTCATCTACTGAGAAGGCAAGCAATAATATATCAATTATACATATGAAATTATACAAAACACATTTCCATATTAACCATATTTCAAAAGCAAAAGATAAATAAAGTGAGAAAATTGTACTTTAGTTTGTCCTCAGAATTCATCAGTTCTTCATCTGGAAGTGGATAGCATCATAAGCCATTTTGAATACTCTTGGATCGTTCTATTGATCAGAGTAGCCAAGTTTTTTACAGTTGATCATCATTACAACACTGCTGTTACTGCGCACAATGTTCTTCTCACTTCACTTTGCATCAGTTCATATAGGTTTTGCCATGTGTTTCTGAAATCACCCTCCCCCATCATTTCTTATAGCACAATAGTACCCTCTCACAATCATGTGGCACAGTTTGTTCAGTCATTCCTCAATTAATGAATGTTCCCTTTATTTTTACTTCTTTTCCACCACAAAAAAGAGTTAACTGCAAATATTTTTATACATATAAGTCCATTTCCTTTTCCTTTGATCTCTTTGGGATACAGACCTAGCAGTGGTATTACTGGATCAAAGGACATGCACAGTCTTATAGCCCTTTGGACCTAGTTCAAAATTATTTTACATAAAAGTTGGATAAATGCACTACTCTATTCATACTTCATTAGTGTATCTATTTTTCCCACATCCCCTCTAGCATCTGTCATTTCTAATAGGTGTGAAGTGGTACCTTAAAGTTTGTTTTTTTTTTGGCATGTACCTAATCAATAATATACTTCATTCATTCATTCATATACATTCATATATTATATCCAAATTAGCCTACTCTTAACCAAACTTGTATCCATATCTTTTCTTAGGCTGTCCTTCATGCCTGGAACATCAGCTCTCCCCACTTCCTCATTTAGAGCTTCTAGCAAATTTCAAAGGTTGGTTCAAGTGCTACTTCTTATGAGAAGACTTTTCCAATGACTAGTTATTTGTGTCTTCCCCTCTCCAAAATTACTTTTTATTTATTCTGTGCATATTTTTATGTGCTTATGTACTTACCTGTTGGTTTTTTCCCCAATAGAAATAAGCTTATTGAGGTCACAGACCTGTAATGGGGAAGTGGCATGTGTAGAGAGTTCTTCTGATAATGTCTTCATCTATGCAGAGGCCATAGGGATCTTGCCTCTTGGAGACCCATGATGACATACCATGGAAGTGGAGTGGAGGGAGGCTGAATAGTACACAACATGCTGTACCTTGTGATCAACTTGCCAAAAGGTATTATAAGGATGATTCTCAGACTGCAGAATAGCTTGCAGATCCACAGCTCAACCTGCAGGGATTGGGCAGTCTTAGGGCCAGTAATAATCAGTCCCTTAGTAGGCAGGAACTAGAGACTCCTTACAAAGAGGGCCCAAGTCCTATGGCTCCTCTGTGAGCATCAACTGAATATCTTACTAGATATTAAATATGGCTGAGATGATATGATGTATTGTCAATAGTGCTGATATCTCAGCTTGTTAGGGAATAATTCACAGGCTAAAATTTGTGTGGGAAGCCTATGAGAATCCTCCATAAGAGGGTGACTTCCCCAACTGCCATATCCAGATAATATGGAGAAATTCCTCTGAAGTTGATGGATCAAACAGTAAGATGACTAAAGCTTCTTTAAAGCAGGTAACTTCTTTTTTTTTTTTAAACCCTTGTACTTCGGTGTATTGTCTGATAGGTGGAAGAGTAGTAAGGGTGGGCAATGGGGGTCAAGTGACTTGCCCAGGGTCACACAGCTGGGAAGTGTCTGAGGCCGGATTTGAACCTAGGACCTCCTGTCTCTAGGCCTGACTCTCACTCCACTGAGCTACCCAGCTGCCCAGGTAACTTCTTTAATTGACTAAGGAAGGTATAAACTGATGGTATTTTGGATCTTAGGTATGATGGGGAAGATGAGAAGGGACGTCTAACTCTAAATCTTGATGAGTAAGAACTAGGCTGTCCCTTCTCAGGGAAAACCTCTGGTGGAGTTCCACACTTAGCTTGATTTCAGTTTCTATTTACTAGGTAATGGATGGATGAGGTAGCTAGGCCAAATGATGATAAGTAGCTGTTGTTGATCTTCTGTGATGGTTAGCTAAAGTTGATGTAGATATAATTTGATGGTATATGTGTGTGTGTGTGTGTGTGTGTGTGTGTGTGTGTGTGTGTGTGTGTATATATATGCTGCAGAATGCAGGCTGTAACAGAGATTGACAGGAACTGCTAGAGACAGCACTGTGGATCAGGCAATCAACTATCCTGGTAAGGATTATTAGGGTTCAATGGAGACCTATCTAAAAACCCTCCTTTCCACCCTTCACCCTAACTCAGGACTGAGTTGGTTTGCCTGGGGTTTCATCTCCTTTTATAGTGCTGTTCTAATGGTCTTTCAACTGTCTCCTGGCTTCTTTGGGGTTCTATACTCTGTACTCCATGTTGATGCTACTTGCAGAAAATGGCCACTTGCAAAAGATGGCTACAGTTAATAAGAAGCTCTTTTTAAAAAATAATTTTTTCTTTATTTTATTCCAGTAACAAATTTACACATAAGTTTTCCAAGGTTACATGATTCATGTTGTCTCCCTCCCCTCTTCCCTTCCCTCTCCCAGAGTTGACATGCAGTTCCACTGGGTTATATATGTAATGTCACTCAAAACCTATTTCCAGACTATTCATTTTTTGTAAGGGAGTAGCCTTATAAAACCAAAACCTCAAATGTATATCCAAATAAACAAGTGATAAATCATATATTTTCTTTTTTTTTTAAAATCCTTAACTTCTGTGTATTGGCTCATAGGTGGAAGATTGGTAAGGGTGGGCAATGGGGGTCAAGTGACTTGCCCAGGGTCAGACAGCTGGGAAGTGTCTGAGGCCGGATTTGAACCTAGGACCTCCCATCTCTAGGCCTGACTCTCAATCCACTGAGCTACCCAGCTGCCCCCTTAAATCATGTATTTTCACCTGCATTTCTACTCCAACAGTTCTCTCTCTAAATGTGTGTAGCATTCTTTTTCATAAGTCTCTAAGAGTTGTCCTGGATCATTGTATTGCAGTTAGTAGCAAAGTCTATTACATTTGATTGTTCCACAATGTTTCAGTTGCTGTGTATAATGTTCTTCTGGTTCTGCTTATTTCACTCTGCATCCGTTGATGTAAGTCTTTCCAGTTTTTTTCTGAAATCGTCCAGTTCATCATTCCTTATAGTATAATAATAGTCCATCACCACCATATACCACAGTTTGTTCAGCCATTCCCCTATTGAGGGACATCCTTTAGTTTCCAATTTTTTGCCACCACAAAAAGCACAACTATAAATATATTTGTACAAACAAGTCTATTCCAATTTTTTTATCTCTTTGGGATACAAACTTAGTAGTGGTATTGCTGTATCAAAAATCATGCACTGTAAGATGCTCTTTGACTGGCTGCAGAGGTATTCAAGAGGGTAAGAGGTATACTTGCCATTTTCTCCTTAGCTGTTCTGCACTTGGTTCAGTTTGTTTGCTAAAAACATCCAGGGACAGTTGATGAGGGAAAATCATTGGGCGTCTTCCAGCTGAAGCTGTGTGACGTGTATTTAACCTGTTTTTGCATTTGCTTTTTTCCATTTTAAGGAGGGTTCTGGTATCCTAGCATTTGAATTTTGTAGCCAACTCAGTGTCAATGTCACAAAGAACAAAGAGTGATCTTCGTGTAGCTAATATGTGGACTCATCCAGCAGGGCTGTTGTGTTTGAATGTGAACTTCTTAGGACCAATTTTTTAAAATTATTTCTCATTAAACCCTTAACTTCTGTGTATTGGCTCTTTGGTGGAAGAATGGTAAGGGTGGGCAATGGGGGTCAAGTGACTTGCCCAGGGTCACACAGCTGGGAAGTGTTTGAGGCCAGACTTGAACCTAGGACCTCCCATCTCTAGGCCTGACTCTCAATCCACTGAGCTACCCAGCTGCCCCCCTCTTATGACCAACTTAATATAGAACTATGGTTAATAGTGAACACACTCTCCCAAGAAACTGAAATAGTATAGGGATAAGTATGTTGGGAGAAAATATTCATACTTCTGTTCTTATTATATCTTATTATATCTTTGAAATAAAATTAATGTTAAGAGGTTAAATGAAATGGATGTACTAGTTATTGGCACTTAACATTGGGAAAGAGCATAGTAGGGATTCAATCCATTGGCAATAAAAAAAGAGACATCCCCTCCCCCCCCCCCCCAATACCTCAGGGTACTCCTAGAATGCTGAGGGGGAAGATGCATCAGATTTTACTCTGGAAGAGTGAGACCAGAATATAATCACCATTGATTTTTATGTGTATCCTTATAACCCTAGGACCAAGCATATATAACCATGGCAAACAGTAGGCACTTGTTAAATTTTACTGAATTGAAATGTGATGGCTAAAGAGCAAATTGTAACCTCTATTTATAGAGGACAAACTTTTTCAGCATTAATGTGTTTGACGGGATAGGACTAAATTTTTATTGTGATATTGAATTGTAAGAGATGATAATTCTTAGGTTATGCTAACCAACACTAGCACTAAATCTATAACAAATACAGTCTGATAAGAAGCATTTATTAAGCACCAAATATGTACCAAGCACTGTGCTAATCACTAGAGATACAAAGAAAAAAAGTCCCTACACTCAAGGAGCATAAATTCAAAATACTCTGAAAATATCAGTAACTTCAGCCCTACTTTCATGAGGATCTCACACAATGCATACTCTATACTAGCCTGCCCCTTACCCCACTAGAAGTTAATGTTATTCTAAACCAAATGTTTGATTGAAATTGTTTTTGAAAAATATCTTCATTAGTGAATTTTTAATATAATTGTTTTCCTTTGTAAATGTATTTTATTTTAATACATTTAAAAACATTTTTTCTTAAAATGGGACCATGGGCTTCACTAGCCTGCTAAAGGGATCTCTAAACACCCCCAAATCCCCTATACTAGCTGTTGTTGTTCTAAACAGTATGAGTCCTTTACCCGTGATTTGGGTTTGTGTGGCAATATCAAAAAATTCAACTGTACTCTTCATTACTGCCTTTCAGAGTTCTTACTTTTCTTTAAGGTTCAGCTGAGTTGCTACACCCTCCATGAATCTTTCTAGGACCCTTCATTACTATCCTCCTTCAAGAAATTCCTATAAGGGCAAAATCTCTTATTTACACCCTCGTTATCTCTATGTACTAAGATAATATTCTACCAATAAAAAGTGAGCTCCTTAAGGGATAGGAATGTATCATTTTTATCTCTCTGTCTAACACCATGATAATGCCTTCCACATTTTAGGTGTATTTAGGAAACTTGAACAGATACACACATAGATACAAAGTCACACCCAGAGAATGAGGAATATATGTTAGCTAGAAGATAAAAGATCTTGACCTTTGGGATTGCCTTTCCAGCTTGTTCAGAGTTGTTTGCATATTGCCTACAAAGATCATGGAATCTTCTCTCAGGGCTCTGTGAGGTTTCTGTGGAAAGACTACACTGAAATGAGTTTGAGGATGTAGGATTCACAACTGGGAATTAAATAAAAGTGAACCCCTTAAGGAAAGGATTGTATCATTTTGTCTTTGTAGCTCTAGTACCTTGGACAACAATGCCTTTTAGGTGTGTTTAGGAAACTCCCCTCTCTATGTAATAAGGGCTGGGAGCTCTGTGGGCCTCCTCCCACTGCTGATTCAGTTAACCCTTGAGATGCTGTTATCTTAACAAGCCTTGCCTCAGACTTGGCCATAAACTTTTGGTCTCACTCTGAGCTTGATCTGGTCGGAGACTGCTCAAATTCTAGCCCCAGGTTTAGGTGCAAGTTTTTGGTCTCACTGTGTACTTAATCCAATTGGTCACACAGTTGATTACCCTGTCCTGGAGTTCCACCCTGAACCCCTAGCAGAAAGATCTGGACCCCACTTGGGCCAACCAAGTATCCCAAACTACTAGGATCTATGTCTTCACTACAGGCCCAAACTGGGACTCCTCGCTTCACTCTGGGCCCAGACAGATCAGCTCACTTCAGCACAGACTGCCCTGGGCTGGGATTCTGGACTTCACCACAGTTTTGAATCCTCAAGAGGTTGGTTTGGACCTCTGTTTGCCCAGGCAAGGTCTGAGGGTTTGAATGTTGGCTTGAGCTTAGATTCCAAACCTGGAACAGCAGATGTGGGTTGGGGGAGATGGATTGCTTTTCACTCTTAGCTAAAGCCTCTTGCAGATAGTGCTCCCCTCTCACCCCAGTGCCTGAGATGTTTTCTGGCTACATTTTGTCTTTCTTTGCTTGAAAGTTGTTTCTCTCTATCTCCTTGTTGGTTCTTTCACTTCTGTATTCATTTTTGTGGCATTATTTTAATATTGGTTGGAGGGGATTCTCATAGTGACCTTGAGCTTCTGTGCTTTACCCTCACCATCTTGACTCTATCCCCAGGAGTACCAATAAGATCAAAATGTTTGCAAGATCTAGACATAAAAGGAGATATCAAGATATCATAAGCAAATTAGAACAACAGGGAGCATATTACCTATTAGATTTATGAATAGGAGAGGGATTTATGAGTCACCAAGTGATTCACATCATTGTGAAATGTAAAACAGATAATTTTTACTGCTTTAAATTGAAATTTTTTTTGTACAAATTAAACAAATATTGCCAAGATTAAAAGGAAAGCAGAAAACTGCAGAAAAAACTTCAAGGACAGCCCCTCAGATAAAGGTCTTACATCTAAAATATATAGAGAACTTCATCAAATTTATGGGAATAAATTCCCCATATAAAATAGGCAAATAATATAAATGGTCAAATATGGGCAAAAAATATAAAGTTTTCAGATGAAATTATCAGAGCCATATATAAGTAATTGAAAAATTTTTTATAAATTACTACTGATTAGGGAAATGCAAATCAAAGCAATTCTGAAGAATCATCTCACACCCATCAGATTTGCTAAAATGACAAAAGGGCAAAATGGCAAATGTCAGCGGGGATATAGAAAAGTGAGAATACTAATCCACTGTTGGTGGAACTGTGAACTGATCCAACCATTTTGGAGAGCAATTTAGAGTTACATCTAGAGCAATATCACTGCTGGATATATTTCCCAAGAAGATCAGAGAAAAAAGAAATGGAACTATATGTTCCAAAATATTTATAACAGCTCTCTTTGTGGTGACAAATAACTAGAAATCAAAGGGATGCCCTTCATTTGGGGAACAGCTAAACAAATTGTGCCATATGTTTGTGATGGAGCACTATTGCAACATAAGAAATTAGGAGCAGATTTATTTAAAAAAAACTACATGAGATAATGAAGGGTGAAATGAGTAGAACCAGGAGAACATTACATACAACTACAAATTTAATATTTGAAGGATAACTTGTGAATATTCACCTCTAGAGAATGAACTGGAAAATGGAAACATAAGACATATTCTATATATTTGCTAGATGGTGCCTTCTACAATGTGGGAAGGGAAAGAAGGAGCCTGAGATAACTGGAAATAAATTTTATTAATTAAAAATATGTAATTAAGGATATGAACATTATCTAGTAGGAATTACCTGGGAATGGCCCTAATCATTATTCTAAATATCTGTCCAACCTCACCACTGGTTAGGTGAGAATAACGGCTAGATACCTGGGTAAATTCCTTCTTTTGGAGGTAAAAGACTGTACCCTGAAAGAGACAGATCACTCTGTTGTTGAGAAAAACAAACAAGCAAACAAAATAAAGTTTCCCACTGCCTCCTTAGAAAACTCCTTCCATCCCCACCATCACAGGGGGCATTAGGGTTTCCTGCCTTTTTAAAATCAGAGGTTCTTAGCTACTTTTTTGTGCATGTTTCATGGATCCCTTTGGCAGTGGGGTGGAGTCAAATTAAGTTAACAAGCATTTATTAATTGCAACTATTGGTCAAGTCCTGGGATAAGTGTGGGGGGATTCAAAGAAAGGCAAAAATAACTTATATATGTATATTTATGTATATATGTATATATATACATATATACATATGTACATATACACACATATAAACTATATAAGAATATATATAATACATGCAAAATACATAAAATGGGAGATAATCTCAGAGAGAAGTCTCTAAGTTTAAGTAGAATTGGGAAAGGCTTCTGGCAGAAGGTGGGACTTTAGCAGAGACTTGATGGAAGCCAGGGAAGGTAGGAGGCAAAAATTGACTCCTTAGAATGTTTTTAAAAATTTAAAGTAAAAATCAGAGGATTGCAAAGGACCTTAATTATTTTGAAATAGTTATCAAAATAAAAAAAATAACAACATCCAAGTTCATAGCCCCCAGGTTAAGAATCTCTCCTCTAAAAGAACCTTACCTAATTATGTGAACAAATTATTTACGATCAGAGAAATGCAAAACAACTATTTTTGCCTCATACCCATAAAATTGTAAATGATGATAAAAATGGGAATAGTCAATGTTGGTGGGGTTGTAGAAAGAAAGGCTTACTTAATACATAATGAACTTGTGAGTTGTTCTAACCATTCTGGAAAGCTATTTGGAGTAATGCTAAGTCAAATATCCATACCCTTTGACAGAGATCCCTCTAATAGGCATAAATCTATCATATCCACTATGATCCATGATAGGTTCCTCATTCACATCTCTAATTGATGAATAGCTAATGAGGAGGTGGATCAAAATTCTCTCAGTCCCTCCCTGATTCATTGATGATGGAACATTGTATGTCCTGTCCTAGGATTCCAATATATAGAAGAAATCCAGTCATATCATGCTAAAAGCAACATTGTCTATTTACTCAAAATGAAAGATTCAAGGATACTGACCTCCTGTTGCAGAAACACGTGGCCTGAGCTGGTTCTTTTTTCCTGGGTGGGATAGAATGCACAATCTCACTTTTTTGATTGTCCTAATTTAGAAGAGGCTCTGAGGTAGGAGATGTAAAAATTATTCCTTGGATTTGCTAGGAACAAAGGAATGGAGAAAGAAGTTTGAAGAACAAATCTAAGTCTCAGTTTAAAACTTAGAAATTAAAAATAATACAATGTCAGAAATAGATCCTCTCAGAACTAGAAATCCTTTTGGAAATGAGGAAATCAACATGCAGAACTTTGAAATGACTTGTCCAAAGTTTCGAAGTTTAGTGGTAATGTCTAGAGCACTCTAGAACTCAGAAGAAGCTAGGTACTGCAGTGGATATGATGCTGGGCCCAGAATCAGGAAGATTTGAGTTCAAATATAGCCTCACATTCAGTTGTAGGACCTTGGGCAACTCAGTCAATCTTGGTTTGCTTGTATTTCCTCCACTGTAAAATGTGGTTAAGTAATAGCATCTACCTCCCAGGTTGTTATGAAGAATGAATGAAGTAATATTTGCAAAGCACTTAGCAGATTGCCCAGCATATAATAGGTGCTTAATTCATATTTGTTTCTGGTAGCAGAGCTGGGAATAGAACCCAGGACTTCTATCTTCCAGGACTGTCCCTAACCATTCATTATTTCCAGCAAAGAACTGACAGAAATAAAAAGGACCTGGTGGGGAACGGGAGAGACAAATTATAGTATACAGAGTCAAATATATATTATTTCATTATAGAGTTATAATAGAGAAAGAAAGATGTATTTACTCCTCTATGTGGGCATTCTCACTTATAAGGAATTTTCTTAATTTTACCCTGTTGGTTAAGAATTTATATGATAGATGGAGTTACTTAATCTCATTCTGTCTCTTTAAGAGACAGTAACAGACAACTCTGAAACTGTCTTGGAGGGTTTTTTCCTTTTCAGCACTTTGAGGGGATCTATAGAACTGTCTGTGTCTGTTTGGATTCAGATACTGTTTAAGGAGATTGGAGAAGATAACAGCTTATTTTATTAGGTAGAGAGTGAATTTAATCATAATTAGCATAGTTTAGTTAGGCCTGCTTTGTCAAGCAAGAAGATCCTTAGATTTAGGGTTTCTTAGAGATTTTAGTATAAAGTTTCGGATTTTATTTTATTTACGTATTTATTTATTTAAACCTTTACCTTCCATCTTAGAGTCAATACTGTGTATTGGCTCCAAGGCAGAAGAGTGGTAAGGGCTAGGGCAATGGGGGTTAAGTGATTTGCTCAGGGTCACACAGCTAGGAAGTATCTGAGGCCAGATGTGAACCCAGGACCTCCAGTCTCTAGGCCTGGCTTTCAATCCACTGAGCCACCCAGCTGCCCCCGAGTTTTGGATTTTAGACATAGAATAAGAATTAAGAGCTATAATCTTACTTTCCTACCTCCTATTTATTATCTCAACCTCTCCTGTGAATAAATAGTTGTTGGTGGTATACCAAACTGATCTTCCCAACTTTTATCAACTCTGATCAATACTTTTAACCCATAATACCACTATTACTACAAAACATAACCCATCCATACTTCCTCATTCTGTAGGTCAATGTCCATGTTTCCCAGCAGACAATGAAAGAACTGTCTTTTGCCCTTTTTTGGATCCTTAGTACAGTCTCTAGCATATGATAGTTGACTAAATCCTTTACAGAGATGATGCATATATGTTAGAGATCTTTTTCCAGATGGTTTTTCTTTGCTGATTAATGGAATAGCATGTGATCTAGGTGACTTCTAGCTCTCACTCTTGTTCCCTTACTGGCCAGATTCCTTTTCTGATCATAAATTTTCTGGATGACATATTTTACAATTCATTCTCATGTCTACACCATAGGAAATATACTATATTCTACTTGTGTCCACCATTCATCTTTTAATTGTCCCTGGTTACTTACAAACTTGATTTGTTGGAGATTGTGATGCTCTGAGTTTTAAAACTGTATAATATCTCCAGGAGAACATTAATGTTTAAAAGAAAAAAGACAACTTTTTTTTTGTTGTGGACACAACTTAACCCCTTCCTATCTGCCTAGTCTTCTTCTGCTCTCCTTATTTTGATTCTCCTCTCCCTTCTTTATAGTCCATTTAGACTGACCTACTTGTTGAACCTGCCACATGATGCTCCTCTATTAAACCACCTTGCCTTTTTAATGGCTGACCCCTATGTTCAGAATGCTCTTTCTTCTCCATTCCACTTCCTGGATTTCCTGGCCTCCTTTTAGACTCAGTTAAAAAAAAATTTTTTTTTACCCTGGTTTTGTCCTTCCCCACTCACTTCCTCTGAGATTATATTCTATTAACATTATATATTTCTTGCATATGCAGTTATTTGCATGTTGTCTCCAGTATTAGACTATAAACTCTTTGAGGGCAGGGTCCACGTTTTTGCTTTTTAAACAATTCCCATTGTTTAACACAGTGCTTAATACATAGGAAGAGCTTAATGAAAATACCTGTTGATTGACTGGAGCAATTTGGATCTAGTTAAAATAGGAAATGCTTAATCTGATCATGTGCCACTAGATGGCACTATCTACCAGACTTAGGACCTAGGCAGCCTCCATATCCACTAAAAATTCAGGTATAGCAAAGCAGTACTCAGTCTGAGTTTAAAATTTTCAGTAGAAATCAAATTATTTAAAAAATGCATACATAATAACAGTCAAAAAAGAGAAAAAGGTGTCCAAGTAAAACAAATCCAAAGTAAAACTCAAAAGCAGAGGATGTTTATACTAGGACAAATATATAATTTACATATTTTTAAGCAAATGGTAAACAATGTGGAGTTAGTGGTTTTGCATATAATATCTAATGGATTGTTTACTTCAATATTTGTCATTGTTGTTGGTTATTAAATATATAATAAAATGTATATATAAGTCATATAAAATGCATATGGAGAAGGGGCAAGGAAATGTTTAATTGATTCTCTAGAAAAGAGGAGATTTACAACTATTATAAAATATGTCAACATTTTAAGAATGAATCAACAATTATTTATTAAGCACCCACTATGTTCCAGGGGCTTTGCTATGTGCTTGGATCTATTATTCCATTGATGTAGACCTACCTTTCAGTAATGAAAATTGCTGGTCCTCCATGCCTCAGTAGATTGTTTTCATGAATTGTTGTAGTAGGAAAACATTTAGGTGGCCAGCTTCCTAAGCTTAGTGAGACTAGTCATCCAGTCAAACACACAAAACCATAGTAGAAGCCTTTCCACATTGGTAAGACCTACCAAGGCTTGCCCTTTACTGAGATAGCCCACCTGCAAACCATGATTATCTATCAGAGTGGAACTTTTGGGAAGTAACCCTACTAACAATTCCATTCTTGAGATTTAGAGTTTAAAAGTAAAGTTTAGAGATGGAAAGGATTTTAGAGGTCACCTAATCCAAACCACTCATTTTACAGATGACAGATGAGATAACTGAGTAAGATTTGAGTGACTTACTCAAGGTCATACATATGAAGTCAGGATTCAAACACATGCCCTCTGGTTTCAAAGCCTAATACTCTTTCCACTGCTACCCATTAACATTTTGTTTACTTGATCTGACTATTACTTAGAATTCTTATCTTAGCATCAAACTTCATCTAGACCAGTGATGGGCAAACTTTTTAAAAAGGGGGCCAGAGGAAAGGAAATGCTCATCTGTGAGTCTGTTTCTAAGGCAACTCTTTTGAAGTTTCATTATATTGTATCCTACTTGTTGTATTCGTCACATTAGGAATAATGTCAGGGAGCCAGATAGAACATTTCAGGCCCCCACCCCAAATCTGGCCTGTGAGCTGTAGTTTGCCCATCACTGATCTAGACCATTATTTACTAGTCATGATGAAATTAATTTGAAATAAAACTTCAAGAACCAACATAGATGGAACTTTGTGCTTTGTTCAGTATTCTTTTTTTTTTTTTTACCCTTAACTTTGGTGTATTGGCTCCTTGGTGGAAGAGTGGTAAGGGTGGGCAATGGGGGTCAAGTGACTTGCCCAGGGTCACACAGCTGGGAAGTATCTGAGACTGGATTTGAACCTAGGACCTCCCATCTCTAGGCCTGACTCTCAATCCACTGAGCTACCCAGCTGCCCCCCCCCCCCCAGTATTCTTTTTGAATAGTCTAATCATGTGTCTATCCTCTTAAGAGATTGTCAGGATAAGCTTTTTCAAGATTTATTCTGCATTTTTCTTTTACGTGAATGAGAGTGTAGTTTGATAGGTTACACTTATGTTTTCTCTTTATTATCTATCTTGTACTAAGCAACTAGTATTACTAGTTTATTACTAGTATTACTGTTTACAAAGTCCTCAGCACTATATAGGATCTGGAGTGTGAAAAGAATATTAGAGGTCATCTAATCTAATACCTTCATTTTACATATGAGGAAAATGAGGCTGAGGGAGGAGAAATGATTTGCCTAAGTTACACACAGAGTTTAAGTAGAGAAAAGTCAGAATTTGGATCTGGGTCTACTGAACCCAAATTTGGGGCACTGGTTTTTCATGCTGCCTTGAAGCTTGCCGCTAAGGGATTGCAATGGAATTTGGTGTGAGATTACAAAAGAAGAGTGAAAAACTAGAACATCAAATCAGTTCACTAGAAAAAGCAAAATAGGATATTTTTCCTACTCCATAGACATATGTGTTTTGGTGCTTTTAGCTGCATTGTCTCCTTTTGAGCTTTCTACATGTTTTATTTGATCAATTACCAAAGAAGTCTTTTTCTATAAAATGCCCTTTTTACTGTTATATGTTAAATCCTATCTTTTTAAATCATAATTACAGTTAAAAGGGTCTATAAAAGACATCCATTTTCATATCTTGGTGTCTTATCATTTTCATATAATTTCCTAGCAATAGTGACTTGTCGATTAGGTAACAATAACTCTTTAAGAGAAAGAAGCCACTAGGGCAAATGATTTCTCCAATGTCTCTCTTTCTCTTTATGAAAAGGTCCCTGGATTATGTGCTGTTTGTAGAATAATATCTCAGATATTAGAAGATAGCTTTTGATACGTTAATTTCATAATGAAAGTTTAGCTCCAGGAAGAGAGAAGAGAAAGGAAAAACTAAGCTGAAGTTTTTAGCTATTTCCACCGCCTGCTTATGTGATTATGAAAAATATTTATTCTTCCTCTCACCCTATCCCCTCCTTCCTTTATTTAGCCAGGTGGTACTGCTGGTCACTCAACTGACCTTGATTACAAAAAAAGATATGGTTTTAAGGAGACCTGAATTTTACTTGGCAGTTATGTATGTATATCACATTGAGGAATTGAGTGTTCCTAATAGTTATCAGGAAATCAGTGACCTTTTACCCATAATTCTAACTCTATTTGGTATAGTACTAACAAATTCTCTAGGGTAGCTAGATTGTGGAGTGGATAGAGTGCTGGACAGGTAGTTAGGAAGACCTACGTCCATATAGAACCTCAGATGCTCATTAGCTGTGTGACTCTGGTCAAGTCACTTAACCTCTGTGTCTCCTTCCTCATCTGTAAAATGGTGATAATAATAGCACCTACTTCTCAGGGTTATTGTGAAGATATAAGTAGATAATTGTTAAGTCTTTTGCAAGTCATAAAGCACTATATAAATTCTAGCTATTATTGTCATAATTAGAATAATTATTAGAGGTATATGGATTTTGTAAAAAATTAAATTTATATTTCCTGCTAAATATGAGAATTCTAAAATAATATTGTGGTCACCATTTAAAAATATTACAGTTTAAGTCAAAATGACTTTTAGCAGCTTTATTTACAAAGAGGTGAAAAGAGGGAAAGTGGAAAAATGTAGATAAAGAGAGAAAAAGTACTGCTTAGCTACAAATATCCTGAATTTAATCCTAATGTCTCCAGACCACAAATGCAAATCTGAAAGTGAATCTCACAAGAATCCAAAGTCCTAATTAGGAAGTGAAATATGAAGAACCAAGAGACAGTGAAGAATCCTCCAAGACCTTTAGTGCACAGAGGCTAAGACTTCCAAGAATATCACCAGAACTCACTCTGAAGGTCCAATGAGCAGAGAGGGTCTCCTCACTGAAGAACCAAGGAAGGAATCATTCCACTCACCATCACAAGATCCAAGGGAAGAGTCTCCTCCTCCAGTCTGTCTCACCAACGAAGAGTGAATCACTGAATCCTCCAGCTGACCTTTTTTATTTTTTTAAACATTTATTAATATTTATTTTTTAGAGAAGTTAACATGGTTACATAATTCATGCTCTTACTTTCCCCTTCCCCCACCCCAGCTCCACCTCAACCCCCCCCCCCCATGGCTGATGCATATTTCCACTGGTTTTAACATGTGTCATTGATCAAGACCTATTTCCAAATTGTTGATAGTTGCATTGGTGTGGTAGTTTCTAGTCTACATCCCCAATCATGTTCACCTCAACCCCATGTGTTCAAGCAGTTGTTTTTCTTCTGTTTCCACTCCTGTAGTTCTTCCTCTGAATGTGGGTAGCCAGCTGACCTTTTTAAAGCAGTTTTCTTGATGTCACTTTCTGTTGCTTTCCCAATTTATGGGAACCAATCACAGTCTTTCAGTTTGCAGAGCACTGCCCAAGGTGGGGGGAGCAGTGACCTTTGGAGGTGTGAGCTTACTCTAGTAAGTGACTTGTGAACTCTCTTACTTAGTATCAAGTAGGGTTACTTTAAGTTCTTCATTTGTTTAGCTAAAAATAGACAAGGGGAGAGTTAATCCTATCTTCACAGTTTGTAAACTTTCTCAATCAGAAATTAGATCTTGAGCCACCATCACTGGCAAAAGTTCACCTCCTCCATAAATTGCCTATGTTTCAATGATTCCTAGTCATATGACTTTAGCATAATGGAGTTAACTCTCTACAGTATAGGCATAGTTGTATATTGTCATATTTACTCAGCACACTAATGATAAAAACAATAAACAAAATATACTTAAACATCATCTGAATAAGTGTGGAGCCCTAGTCTTTCTTACAACCCAGAATTTCTGGGTCATTGAGTTGCTCCCCACCGAGGAAGTTTAGTAATTATAGTTTGAATTTGTTTCTTCCCCTCACATCTGCTCTTCTAGAATCACTATTATTCCCAGAGATGAAAGAAGAAGAAAATGACCCATAAGTACAAAAATATTTGTCAGTTCTTTTTCTCATAGCAAAAAAAATGTAAAATTAAGAATATCATAAATTGTGGAATAAATGAATAATTTATCAGAATTTATTGCACCAGAACAAATGATAAAAGAGCACAGTTTCAGAGAAACCTTAAAAGACCTGTAAGAACTGATAGAAAGTGAAATGGACAGAACCAAGAGAACAATTTAATGAATAAAAATATCAATATAAAGAACCCTAATCAACATAACTAGCTATGATTTAGGAGGTAGCCTGGAGAATGTACAAGATGACTTCTAAGGTTCTTTCCAGTTCTATACTATAATCTTATCATGATTCCGTAAGACTGATGATGAAGACGCTACCCATCTCCTGATGGAGAGGGCATGAACTTCATGTGCAAGAGGGAAAGGGATAGTATTTTGGACATAGCCAATACAGGAATTTATTTTGCTTGATAATGCATATTTACTAAAAGGATTTTATTTATTTATCTTAAAATGGGGAAATAAGGGAAGAGAGAGGGGCTAATAGGGTTGTCTAAAAAACAAACAAACAAAAGATAAAAAAAGAGTATCATTGAAGAATTAAGAAAAATGCTCACCATTCATCTTAGAATCAATACTCTGTGTATTGGCTCCAAGACAGAAGAGCAGTAAGGGCTGGGCAGTGGGAGTTAAGTATCTTGCTCATGGCCATAGAGCTAGGAAGTGTCTGAGGCCAAATTTGAATTCAGAATTTCCCACCTCTAGGCCTGGCTCTCAATCCACTAACCATCTAGCTGCCCCCTATTGAAGGATTTGAAAAAAATTCACAGAAGGAATTCCAGAAGGAAATAGAGACAAGCTTGACAGCTTTGACAGTTATATGTTGAATTTATGAACTTAAAATAAAAAGCAGCTATGTGTAAGAAAGACTTGCAGTTTCATGTACAATATCTTTTTTATTCTACTTTGTTTAAAGAAATATTCATTTATTTTGTATTTAAGTTCAGAATGAAAATAATTTAAAAAAGCAAATAGGTGAGGATCATATAACACATTTCCTTGTAGGACAGTCAATTAAGCCTGACAGTGGAAAAAATCTTTAGGTGATGACCCAAAGACTCTCAATTGAGGTCTCTTGACTTCCCACCAACAGGTTCAAGTGACTCATCCAGGGTTACACAGCTAGCATGTGTCAGTGACTAGACTTGATCCCCCAGGTCAATGAGACTAGATGAGCTCTCTAGTCACTAGACTACTTTAACTATCTGAAATATTATCACAATCTAAGAAATGTTGTATATTATGAATTCAGAGAAACATGAAAAGAAAAATGAACTGACAGAGATTGAAGAAATCTAGCTTCTATCCACTATGCCAAGAAGTATAATTAATACATATTGCAGTATGTTATTTTTTTTTGGGACCCATGATTTCATTGTTGTTGGGAACTCCCTTGAATAATGCAGATAAACAATTATTATACAGTTTACAGTCTTATGAAGTTGCCTGGACACTGAGACATCAGACAAATTGTTCATTGTCACTCTGCTAGTATATATCAGAGAAGGGACTTGAACTTAAGTTTTGCAGGTTCTGAGGCCAGTAGGCTCCATATTACTTCTAGAATATGATTTCAATATAAGAAATGATGAATATGAAATGATTACAGAAACATGGGAAAGCAGAAACAGAGAATAACAATGTACACAGTGACTTCAAGAATTTAGATGAAAACAATACAAATTGACAGTTAAAAACTGAGAGAATGTAATTGCTCATTTTCAAAATTAGGGCCACTTGTTGCAATAATCAGAATGAGAGGTCCTTGAGTCTACAGAGTTTAAAAATGAGGGAGAAACTTTATCACTTTTCATAACTCTTTCTATTTCTTCATTTGGCAGCAAATGCCTCTCCAAGTGAATAATTATGTGTAACTCAAATGTACACATTAGGGAAGGAAAATGAAATTCATGCACCAAACATGTTTCCAAAAGAGATTTATTCCTCACACAAGATATTCTTATAGCCAACTAGAGATAGGAATAGGTTGTGCTGGGCCTTCAAATCTATATCCAGCTTGGGGCAGTGGTGTGGTAGTTTCTCAGATTTGAGGGGTATTATATTTCCAAAGACAACTTTCTAATTTTGCTTTTTTGAACAGGAAATCTTTGACATGAGTTAAAGGTGCTCATTGTTTTTGGGGATTCCTAGGATGGGACTGGTGGGGAGCAAGGTGTTATCTGCTACATGGATTCCAATTATTTACCATTTGTGAACTTTAAATGGGAATTGGTTGAAGAAGATAAGAACATAGATGTGGAACATTCTTCGGTGTAATGAAATTTAACAAACCTAAAAAAAATGAAGGTTATGGAGGCTTGATTATGATACCACCATATCCAAGTAGCCCAGATTAAATCTTATTTATGAAGTTATTATTGGGGAAAGAGAGGAAAATTTCCTCAGCTGGTTTTAAGAGTGAAAACAAAAAGCACAGTACACTTAACACTTACAAGACACATGTTAATTTTCTGACAAGTTCTAGGAGCATGATCTTGGGTTGTTGATCTTGGGACTCAAATGTGTTGTAGAAATGCTTATGGTGATTTTGTCTCAGGATTCTACATGTGAAGTGCTGACTCAGATTTCACAGGGAAGGGGGAATAAATTCCCATACACAAAGATCTTGTCTGGCAAGGAGAAAGTCTTTCCTTATTCATCTAGCTATGAATGTATAAATGCATGTATTAAATTTACATAATATGGGTTTATATTGGGTCTCACTATCTGAGAGTCTGGTATGTTAGATCCCTTCCCCAAGTTTCTCTGGTACCATGAGGGGGTTGGAGGGGTTTCTCTTAGCTAACATTGTTTGGAACCTCCCACCAATTGTGTTCCTCCATTTTAGGGCCAATAAGGAGTACCTCAATTTCATTTGCCCACTTAATATCAGATTAACTTCTATATAGGAATATTTACTTCAAAGATATAGTAAGAACAAACATATAAATATCCTACCCTCCTGCTTCTAAGCATCCCACCCCAAACCATCTTAAAGTCTAGAGTGCACAGGGGAATTGTCTTACATCTTAATTCAGTTTTTTTCCCTCTTAATTCAGTTTTTACATAGTATTAGTCCCACCAAATTCAAGTCCAAAGCTATCCTTAACTAGCATTCTTGGATCTTGGCTTCTCAGGGTCTCCCTTCTGGGTTCTCTGCAACATCTGGCCAGGATTCAAGGCTCCAAGATCTCCATGGCTTGAGTTCCCCAGAGAGAAACTTCACTTTCTAGAACTGAAAAAGACAAACAAAACAAGAGCAAAACCTCAAGTCTGTTTCTTAGGACCAAATTGTCCAAGGAGTCCTTCACCCTTGAACACAAATGCTAAGAGATCCAATGTGCTTAGTTGAGGGATTTAAAAGATACAGATATAGGCAGGTAGGTCACTCAGTGGATGGAGAGCCAGGCTTAGAGATAGGAAGTCCTGGGTTCAAATATGGCCTCAGACACTTTCTATCTATGTGACCCTGGGGAAGTCCCTTACCACTTTACTACCTTGGAACCAATAGACATTATTGATTATAAGAGAGAAAGTAAGGGTTAAAAAAAAGACAGACATTTCTGGCTATACTGACATTGGGAAAAGAAATTGCACTCCACAGCATGGTAGGACAACACAAAGTGCCCTCTAATGCATCAGTTCTCTTAACTCCTAAAAGCAGGTCCCCAGCGTCTCCCAGATAGGTGACTCCATCTCAGTTTATCTGGGCACATGCTAACATATATACACATATATCATGCATATACTTGAAAAAAAGCAATAGTGATTCATTTTACATTCCTCAAAGTGAGGAATGATGGAATTTGCATTTAGACAATTTAAAGAAACCAAATCACGTCCTCATATATATATAATAATAAAGAATCATAGAACCACAGAGACAAGACATTATGGAAAACACTGCCTCAGTTAAAGCTTTGTTGATCCTGCTATACCTTCCAAAAAAAGATGTTGAAACAGATTTCTCTCCTTTCTTTGGAGTGGGAGAGAGGGGGACACTGTGGGTGTGGAGTGTTGTCTATCCTGTCAGATACAGGAGCTATGTCTGTTAATTTTCTTTGTTGCCATTGTAACTACTAAAGATTTGCAATTTCCTTGACTCATTGTCTGATGAAGCTGATGTACAAGTCTCTGAGCTGGAAATAATTCTGCCCTTATGAAAGTGATGAAACAAATAACATAGTTAGGGATCCTGACCATGCCTTCAGCTAGAGAGAACAGATTCTCCAATAATGGGGAGGAATCTCAGCTCTGCTCTTGCAGAGATCACACTTTTCTATGTGGTTCCCAGAGCTATCTGGCACTCTCATGCCTGAATGGACACAGAACATAAGGAAACTCAAAGGGCAGGGTAGAACATAGGTGTTATGAGCAACATGATTAGATTAATCAGATTAACAGAATAAAAGATCATGTTTGGAAGTAGGAGCCAGTCATACCCAGATGAAATAAGGCTGAGAAGGAGATAAGGAATGCCAGTTTCTCCATATCTCTTTTCTCCTCCTAATGCTTTAACCACCACCTAAGTGCCCTTGATACAATGACAACAACAGCAACAACAACACAAACAAAAAAAATCAGAAAATGTTCTGCTAGTTTCTTGTTTTACTGAAGGGAAGATTTAAGGAGAGGAACTGCCAGTGTTATTGTTCTAGTACCCATGTAGTCAAGCTGCCACTGTCAGTATGTGGGTGTGTGTGGGTGAGTGGGAAGGGATGTCCTATCAGCTCCTTCTCCCGCCTTTGTTTTTTCTCTCTATTCTCTGAAGAGATCCTGAAAACTTCTGCTCTAGGGAAAAATTCTGCCCTCCAGTCTTGCTATCAAATTAACTTCCTTTTTTTCTCAAGCTAAGAAGAAATACAACTCACAGGTTCTTTAATGAATTAGATCTCCTAATAAAGTAGCCAGTATAATCTTTGCCAGAATGATTGTTTCACAGGGAGAAAAGAGATGTATTAGGAAATAACAATAGTATGAAAAACTAAAGGCATAATTAAAAAAAAACAACAAGAAAAATATTGAACACTTCACAAAATTAGTTGTAATGTGATTTAGGTCTTGACTTCCATTTGAATATCTATATAATTTGTTTTTTAACATACTTGGTCTTCATGTTCAGTAGCCTTCATACAAAGTGAGTTCTCATTTATTGAGAGACATTAGTGTACTTTGTTTTAGTTGTGTGTTACTTATAAATGAAGGGTTTTATTTTTTAATTTTAATTTTTTATTATTTTTTTTACCAATTACATGTAATAACAAATTTCTACATAAATTTTTGGAAGTTATATGATCCAAATGATCTCCCTCTCTCCTTCCCCTTTCCAGAGCTGGCAAGCAATTCAATTTGGGCTATACTTGTATTATCTTGGGAAACATTTCCATATCATTCACTTCTGTAAGTGAGTAATCACATAACTCCCCCACTCAAAACCCCAAATAAACAAGTGAAAAATTGTATACTTTCATCTGCAATCCTACTGCAACAGTTCTTTCTCTGAAGGTGGGCAGTATTATTTCCTATAAGTCCCTCAGAACTGTCCTGAATCACTGTATCACTAATAGTAGCTAAGTCTAACACATTTTATCATTTCACAATATTATTGTATCCAATGTTTTCCTTGTCCTGCTTATTTTGCTCTACATCATTTCATGTAAGTCCTTCCAGCTCTTTCTGTAATCATCCTGTTTATCATTCCTTACAGCACAATTGTATTCCATCACCATTGTGTTCCACAATTTGTTTAACCATTCCTCAAATAATGGACATCCCTTTAATTTCCAATTTTTTGCCACCACAAAAAGCAGTTATAAATATTTTTGTGCAAGCATTTCCTTTCCTATTTAAAAACATTTCTTTTGGATATAAACCTAGTAGTGGTATTACTGGATGCATTGTTTTATAGTTCTTTGGGCATAATTCAAAAATGCCTCCAGAATGGTTGGATCAGTTCACGACTCCACCAGGAATGCATTAATGTCCAAACTTTGTAACATCCCCTCCAACATTTATCATTTTAAAGGAGGGATTTTAAATAACCAGAATAGAAATAGTTTTTGAAAAATTGCTTTAGCTATTTCTAGAAAAAATAAACACAGTTCAATTCATAAAACATATATTAAATGCCTGCTATGAACCAGGCATTGTGCTAAGGGCTGGGGATACAAATAAGAAAAAGATAGTCCTTGCCCACAAGGAGCTTGCAGTCTATTGTGGGAAGATGATACATAAAGGAAGCTGGAGAGGTAGCTATTAGAGGAGGAGGGAGGGTATGGACGGAAGAAGGAAGAGCACATTGGCGACACAATGTCCTGATATTTAGTTCCTGGGGATGAAATCAAGTAGCGGTACTGATGGAAAATGGAATTACCTGGAAAGTTCTGATCTGAGCCCTCTATTAAAGAGAAGCTTTGAAAGGAATTTATTGCTACATCCTTCAACCCTCCAATAAGAGAGGACAGGCAACTGAAGGAATTGAAGTGTTGAGTATCAAGCAAAAACTGAGTCAGTCAGCATGTTGACTAGATTTCATCTCATCAGTTTTATACTGTGATCAGCAATCAACTTATTCTGGGGAGGCATGATGTTCCATGGAGTCAAACCAAGTAGAAGTGCTGATGGAAAATAGAAAAAAATAGAGTGGAAAATACCTTCTACTTAAGTTCTGTGTTATTGTTGCTTACGGTTACATGTTCTGTTTTCACAGTTTAAAAATACTTCCATTTCTTTCTGTTTCCTTAAACATCTGTTACTATTTTTTTGAGCTTCAGGTCAAATTCTGTCACTAGGGATTTTGAGGCATCACTCAAATTATTCTGTTGTGCTGGATTCCTGTGTATATGCATTCTGAATGCTTGGACTCATTTTTGGACTGAGCCTCTGCTGTCAAATCCATGAAAATTTTTTTCCACCATAGAGATTTGTGTAACTACAGGCAGCATGATGTCATGGAAAAAGTATAGGCAGTTCCTGATGCAGAGTGAAGTAAGCAGAACTAGGAGAATATTGTACACAATAACAGCAATATGGTACTATGATCAACTGTGAAGGACTTAGCTACTTTCAGCAATACAATGATCTGGGACAATTCTGAAGGACTTTTTGACAAAGAATGCTATCCATCTCTAAAGAAAGAACTGCAGGAATCTGAATGCAGATCAAAGTATTATTATTTTTTCACTTTATTTTGTGTTTTATTTTTGAGATTTGGTTTTATATAAGAGTTTTCTCACAACAATAACCAATATGGAAATATGTTTTGTATGATCATACATGTACAAGTCAGATCAAATTGCTTCCCATCTCAGAGAGGGAGGAAGGAAGGGAGGGAGGGACACAATTTAGAATAGATCTTATAATTATGGAAAATGTAAGTTGAAAATTGTTATTACATATAATTGGGAAAACAAAATATATTTAAAAAGTATAGACAGTTCCAAAAAAATCTAGGTTCAAATCTTGATTGCCATTTCTTTATGTGAATTGAATAAGCCATTTTACCTCTGGGTCTATTTCTTTATTAATAAAATGACCTATAACATCTCTTTGTTTTTCATATCTTACAATTTCTGTGAGATTTGTTGAGTTTTAAAAGAAATCAAACTCATATATGAAGAAGGCATCTTTAAAGAAGAATTTAAGAGGATCTTGTGAGCTGGAGGCAGTCATTCACTTGAGTATAGGGATGTCCACTGATAAAATTGACAAGAACATTTTTATGGACTCAGAAGGGGACAAAAGGGAGGGAGTCACGTGAGGAGTGAGTTCTGATTATAAGGTTCCAGCAGCTTCTGACCATCTAAGCAAGAAAACCCATTTCATTCTGGTCAGTTTCACCTTAAGATCCAAGATGCCCCAAATTTAATTAAGAGACCAAAGCACTTAGTCACTTTTGGTAGCCCAGTTAGTTCTGTTTATATAGTAAACAACTCAGATTCCCAGGGTGGAATCTAGACCAACAAGATTAAAAACAAAAATTCCTTAAGACCAAGAATTCAACAACATTCTGAGGTGCTATCTAAAAAAGGAGTTAAGAAGGGGTTTATGCTGTCAAGATGTCTTTTTGACAGAGAGGGAAATATTATAGATTGATATGAATACAATATTAAAATTAATTCTCAGATTTAACTGACATTCTTTAATAATACCTTAATAATAAGGTTTACTAAATTGTAGTATTCTAGGTGCCATCTCATAAAGTCACATCATAAAGTCTTTCTCTAGAAAGATAATCTACAGTATGCAACTCCCGAAATAATAATAACTCTATTTCCCTCCCAAAAGAATATAAGAATACTGTCCAGTGTGTTCACCCTTACTCCCTTAGTTTCTTTAAGTATCATTACTTTGCTGACTTCTTTCATCCTTCCAATGTATTTTGGCCATCTTCCAATGTCTAATTTGCATCTTCCTATGAAAATTAATTTGATTATTTTCAGCCCATCCTTCTAATTATATTATTTCCTTATGCTTATGTAACCCATGTGTCAAGGGAGGCTCCTAATCCCCTCTACTCTTGGCAGTCATACCATATTCTATCTTGGGGACTTTCAATAATAACTCATCTTTTTGGCTCATGCTCTCACCCAAAACCTCTTTCTGGGGAAAAAAGGATCACTTCTCTGGTTTGTTTTATCTCCCCTCAGGGGTATTAGACTCCATTCCTGCAAATAACTCAAGGCTTCCAAGGCTTTTGAACATAAGATATATATTCAGGGTAGTAATAAACATGGCAAGGTGACTCCAAAGCATGTCTAGGACATAAAAGGGGTCAGCACTTTAGTTCTCTTTAGTAAATTTAGTAGGGCTTGTTGAACAGTTTACAAGTTACACAATCACAGAATTTCAGAATTAAAAGGTGGCTTAGTGGCATTTAGTTTGACTAATACTTGAATAAACACCTCACTACAACATAGCTGAGAGGTAGTTCTTTAGTCTTTGCTGGAAGTTCTCTCATGAAGAGGAACCTCCTGTCTCATGAGGCAGCCCATTCTTCTTTTAAAATTATTAGGAAGTTTTTTCTTAGGAAGTTGAGATTATGCTTAAGTTTGTCTTTGTAAACTTCTCTCCATTACTTCCAGTTCTGTCCCCTGGGGGCAAAAAGAATAAGTCTAACTGCTTTCACATGTCAATCTTTCATTTATTTGAAGGCAGAAGTCATAATCCCTTTTGATTCATCTCTTCTTCCTTCTAAACATCCCCAGTTCTATCACCTGGTCTTCAGATGTCATGGACTTGAAGTTCTTCACCACATTTTCATTGTCCTTTCTAAAGTGTTTCTAGATGTGGACTATCATGTTCAGTTCTGGATACCACCAAATAGAGTAGAACAGGACTATCATTTACTTGTTCCAAGAAACTATGCATCTCTTTTTGTAGTCCAGGATTTCATTATCTTTTTGTTTTGGTAGCCATAGCATGCTGATAAGTATTGAGCTTGCACTAAAGTCTCCAGGTCTCTTTTTTTAGACAAGATTGCCTGCTCCATTTTCTACTTATGAAGTTAGTTTCTCTAATAGAAGTGTAAGATCTTATATTTATCACTAGAAAATGCCATTTTCTTAGGTTCATCTCAGTGTTCTCACTTATTAAGATCTTTTTGATTCCACAGATTCCTGGGGCACTCTAGTAGAAACTTCCTTCCAAGTTAATATGGAACCATTAATGATTACTAAGCTACAAAGTGTAGTAGAGAGAGCAAATGACTTGAAGTCAAGAAGATTGAAGTAAAAATATTGCCTCAGATCCTTAGGAGCTGTGTGACCCCAGGCAAATGAGTCAACTCTTGCCAGCCTTAGGTTCCTCATCTATAAAATGGAGAAAATAATAAAAGCATCTTCTTTCAAGACTGTTGTGAGGATCATATGTTGTAATATATGTAAATCATCTTGTAAACTTTAAAGTGCTATACAAATTATTCTTTGTTCCAGCCATTCAACTAGTTCCAAATTCATCTAATTATAATGTCGTCCATCCTATATCTCTCCATTTTTTCTGAAAGACTACAAAATTTATCAAACTCTTTGCTAAAATCTAGAAAAATTGTATCTACAGCATACTCGTAAAGTACTTTCTCAGTAACCCTGCCCAAAAGGGAAATAAGCTTAGTCTGGTACAACCTCTTCTAGAAACTATGTTGACTTTCAGTGATCACTTCTTGCTTTTCTAAGCTGTTCATCAACCATCTCCTTAATAATCCCTCCTATAATTTTTTACATCCTGGAACCAAAATCAAACTCACTGGCCTATAGTTTGTAAGATCTGCTCTTTTTTCTTTGGTGAGAATGGCATTTGTCATTCTTCAGTCCTCTTGTTCTCCATGATCTTTCAGATGCCACTGACTGGCTTAGACACAATTGCCAATTCATTCAGTACATGAGATTCAAATCCATCAAAAGGAACTAAATGTTCTTTACTAATCTTGGGTTTCAACTTCCCATTAGTCATATTTGTTCTGTCTTTTCCCATACAAAGGCCATTGTCCTTAGCAGTGGCAGCTAGGTGACTCAGCAGCTAGAATCAGGAAGACTTGAGTTCAAACCCTGACACTGACTAGTTGATTGACTCTAGTTAAGTCATTTAGTCTCAGTTTTCCCATTTGTAAAATGGGGATAATAATAGCACTTACCTCCCAGGGTTGATATGAGGAACATATGAAGTATTTAAAATTGTAACAGCTTTGTATCCCGTAAAGCACTATATAAGACAGCTATTTTTTATTAATTATTATTACTACTACCACTAAACTGAGACAATATGATTTGAGCAGTTTTTCTTTCTCCGTTGTCTATTATTATCATTTTTCTGATCCCCAGAAACAGTTAGTTCTCTTCTTTGATCCTCTTTCCCTTTTGACAGTTAAAGAAATAGAACCTCACCCCAATTTTCACTCTTAGCTTTCCTTATCAACCTTCTCATATTCTGAGTTTTAGCACTCTGGATGCTATTTTTATAGAATGGTGTCTGTTATCCATCCAAGGTTACTGGATCTTGCTTCTGTCTTTTGTATATATCATGAAAAACCCAGGTTAGTTGATGAGTTTTCTGTGTATCCACATCTACTTCTTTAAACCACTCCCATTTTTTTTCCTCATTGGAAATATTTTTCTTTGTGCCTTCAAAACTTTATTCTCTGGAATTTTCTCACCCTCTTTTCCAATATTCCTAATGAAAGCTGATTCTAATCCTCTTTTTCTCAACAAAAGAGAAGTTCTGGTCCCTGAAAACATATGCCTCCTATAGAGGAAGTGTAAGGGAAGTTCCAATAATAACCTGAGTGCATTGAAATTATGAATCCTGGGGCAGGGATAGATTCTATATTCCTGTCTCCTGTCCATTCCACCTGCTGCTTCTATAGCTGTGACCTATGACTCTTAGCTGCTCCTATTACTTCTCATTTTTCCCTCTGTAGTTTCTATCTGCTATAGCCTGTGATCTTATCTAGCCCCAAAGCTCCTTTCATAGTAAGGTCTCTTCATGCATAAACCACTAGTACATTGAAGAATCTATTCTCTTACATCTTCCCGATCCTTTTCCTCTCTTCCTTTTTTTCTTTTCCCTTCAGAGTAGTAAGCAGCAGCTCTCCTCTCTTTCTCTAGAAAGTTCTTACCCTCTTGCCAAGGTATGAATAACATGGTTTGGGATGGGTATTGATTTGCAATCTAATTCCATACTTTTTGTAGGGATGAGAGGCAATATAGTGTGGTAGAATGAATCAGTGTTCATTCAGAGACAAAGGGCCTAGGTTGAATCTATCACTGGCTTTCTATGTAATGCATCACCAGTTATTTTGACTTTTGTCTTGTTATCAGAAGAGAATAAGGCTGGCAACTTTGTAAAACTCTGCCTTTCTTAAATCCAGTTCATGCAGAAGTCAAGACATGTCATTGGTCCTTTTTGAAAGGAAGAATGAACAACCTATGTGACTTATTTTTTTTAAGTTTAAACATTTATTAATAATCATTTTTAACATTGTTACATGATTCATGCTCCTACTTTCCCCTTCACCCCCCAAACTCCCCTCACCCATGGCCAACGCACATTTCCACTGGTTTTATCATGTGTCCTTGATCAAGACCTATTTCCAAATTGTTGGTGGTTGCATTGGTGTGGTAGTTTCGAGTCCACATCCCCAATCATGTCCACCCCAACCAATGCGTTCAAGCAGTTGCTTTTCTTATATGTTTCCTCTTTTGCAGTTCTTCCTCTGAATGTAGGTAGCGTTCTTTACCATACATCCCTCAGAGGTGTCCTGGGTCATTGCATTGCTGCTGGTACAGAAGCCCATTACATTCGATTTTACCACAGTATATCAGTCTCTGTGTACAATGTTCTTCTGGCTCTGCTCCTTTCGCTCTGCATCAGTTCCTGGAGGTCTCTCCAGTTTGCCTGGAACTCTTCCAGTTTATTATTCCTTTTAGCACAATAGTATTCTATCACCCACATATACCACAGTTAGTTCAGCCATTCCCCAATTGAAGGACATACCCTCCTTTTCCAGTTTGTTGCCACCACAAAAAGCGCAGCTATAAATATTTTTGTACAAGTCTGTTTATCTATGATCTCTTTGGGGTACAAACCCAACAATGGTATGGCTGGATCAAAGGGCAGGCATTCTTTTATAGCCCTTAACGCATGATTCCAAATTGCCAGCCAGAATGGCTGGATCAGTTCACAACTCCACCAGCAATGCATTAATGTCCCAATTTTGCCACATCCCCTCCAACATTCATTACTCTCCCCTTCTTTCATTTTAGCTGATCTGCTAGGTGTGAGGTGATACCTCAGAATTGTTTTGATTTGCATTTCTCTAATTATTAGAGATTTGGAACACTTTCTCATGTACTTATTGATACTTTTGATTTCTTTACCTGAAAATTGCCTATTCATGTCTCTTACCCATTTATCAATTGGGGAATGGCTTGATTTTTTATGCAATTGATTTAACTCCTTGTATATTTGAGTAATTAGACCCCTGTCAGAGTTTTTCGTTATAAAGATTTTTTTCCCAATTTGTTGTTTCCCTTCTGATTTTGACTACATTATTTTTGTTTGTACAAAAACTTTTTAGTTTAATATAATCAAATCCATTTAATTTACATTTTGTAATTTTCTCTAACTCTTGCTTGGTTTTAAAGTCTTTCCTTTCCCAGAGATCTGACAAGTATACTATTCTGTGTTCACTTAACTTATTTATAGTTTCCCTCTTTATATTCAAGTCATTCACCCATTCTGAATTTATCTTGGTGTAGGGAGTGAGCTATTGATCTAAACCTATTCTCTCCCATATTGTTTTCCAAATTTCCCAGCAGTTTTTGTCAAATAGTGGATTCATGTCCCAAAAGTTAGGCTCTTTGGGTTTATCATACACTGTCTTGCTGATGTCACTTACCCCAAGTCTATTCCACTGATCCTCCTCTCTATCTCTTAGCCAGTACCATATTGTTTTGATGACTGCTGCTTTATAGTATAGTTTAATATCTGGTACTGCTAGGCCCCCTTCCTTCACATTTTTTTTTTTCATTATTTCCGTTGATATTCTTGATCTTTTGTTATTCCAAATGAAATTTGTTATAGTTTTTTCTAATTCAGCAAAGAAGTTTTTTGGTAGCTTGATAGGTATGGCGCTAAATAGGTAAATTAATTTGGGTAGAATTGTCATTTTTATTATGTTAGCTCGTCCTACCCATGAGCAATCAATGCCTTTCCAATTGTTAAAATCCAGTTTTATTTATTTGGAAAGTGTTTTGTAGTTGTTTTCATATAATTGCTGTGTTTGTTTTGGTAGGTAGATTCCTAAGTATTTTATATTGTCTAGGGTGATTTTAAATGGTGTTTCTCTTTCTACTTCTTGCTGCTCTAATGTGTTGGAAATGTATAGAAATGCTGATGATTTATGTGCATTTATTCTGTATCCTGCAACTTTGCTAAAGTTGTTGATTATTTCTACAAGCTTCTTAGTTGATTCTCTAGGATTTTTTAAGTAGACCATCATATCATCTGCAAAGAGTGATAGCTTAGTCTCCTCATTGCCTATTTTGATACCTTCAATTTCTTTTTCTTCTCTAATTGCAACTGCTAGTGTTTCTAGTACTATGTTGAATAATAGAGGTGACAATGGGCATCCTTGTTTCACTCCTGATCTTATTGGGAAGGCTTCTAGTTTATCCCCATTGCATATGATGTTTGTTGATGGTTTTAGGTATATACTTTTTATTATTTTTAGGAAAGGTCCTTCTATTCCTATACTTTTCAGTGTTTTCAATAGGAATGGATGCTGTATTTTGTCAAAGGCTTTTTCAGCATCTATTGAGATGATCATGTGATTTTTGTTTGTTAGCTTGTTGATATGGTCAATTATGTGGATGGTTTTCCTAAT
>NC_058132.1:602602198-602625200 GCF_016433145.1 Gracilinanus agilis | reverse complement strand
GATTTTTGTGGTTGGATATCAAACTTTCCATTTAGCCCTGGTCTTTTCTGTGCAAATACTTGGAATACTTCAATTTTGTTGAATGCCCATACTTTCTCCTGGAAATATATAGTCAATTTTGATGGGTAGTTCATCCGTGGTTGCATGCCCAGCTCTCTTGCCTTTCTGAATATTGTATTCCAGGCCTTATGGTGTTTTAGGGTGGAGGCTGCCAGATCCTGTGTGATCCTGATTGGTGTTCCTTGATATTTGAATTGTCTCTTTCTGGCTTCTTGTAAGATTTTTTCTTTCGCTTGAAAGCTCTTGGATTTGACAATTATATTTCTGGGTGTTTTCTTATCTGGGTCGAATGTAGTGGGTGTTCTATGAATCCTTTCAATGTCTATATTGCCCTCTTGTTGTAGGACTTCAGGGCAATTTTGCTGAATAATTTCTTTTAGTATAGAGTCCAGGTTTCTATTAATTTCTGGTTTTTCTGGAAGACCAATGATTCTCAAGTTGTCTCTTCTAGACCAGTTTTCTTGGTCTGTCATTTTCTCATTGAGATATTTCATATTTCCTTCTATTTTTTCAGTCTTTTGACTTTGTTTTATTTGTTCTTGTTGTCTTGAGAGATCATTAGCTTCTAATTGCTCAATTCTAGCCTTTAGGGACTGGTTTTCAGCTATGATCTTTTGGTTTTCTTTTTCAATCTGGTTCAATTTGCTTATCAGTTCATTTGATTTCTGAGCCTCACTTTCCAATTGCAAGATTCTACTTTTTAAACTGTTATTTTCTTGCCAGATCTCTTCCATCTTCCTCAGAATCTCAGTTTTGAACTCTTCCATAGCTTGTGAAGAGTTTTCCTTATTTGAGGAGGGTCCAGATGCTTGTTTGTTCTCCTCCTCTGTTTGCTCGGTTGTCTGGATTTTCTCTGTGTAAAAGTTGTCGAGTGTTAAAGACTTCTTTTTCTTGTTCTTTATCTTTCTCTTCTGAACTTCCTGAGTCTGGGTAGCCATTGTTAGCCCAGCAGCTTCTCAGCTTTATTCTTGCGCTCAGGGTCTGTCTGTGGTCTTTTGGCTCCTGAGATCTGAGTTCTGGTTTTTTCCAGGGTCAAGCCCCCTGGTGGACCCTCTTGCTTGATCCTCTGCTGGAGGTTCCTTTACAAGTCTCAGGGCGCTGCTTCCACAGTCGTATACCTGTCTGCACTGGTTCCCCACTCAGGGTTTCAGAGCTTTAGCTCTTGGCTGTGTCTGCCTCCTCCCACGCCTCCACTGCTCTCGAGCTCAGAGTTTGTGTGCGTTCTTTGGCTTTTTGTGGTCCGAAATCTTGATCCTCTCAGGAACAGGCCCTGGAGCTGCCAATGACTCGATGGGTGCCCCAAACTTGCTTTATTTCTTTTTAACTGGCTTCGGCGCTATAGGTGGTGTGTGTGGTAGGGGTGGGGGTGGGGTGGTTGCTCAGCCCGCGATTTAGTGAGAGCTGTTTCACCCCTTTATAGCATGGAAGTGTCCCGATTCCATGTACCTTCCACGCTGTGCCCTGTTGTGGGGTTCCTCCGTTCGTCTGGACTTGTTTTTATGTCCCCTTGAGGAGTCTTGTGTGTTTCGGTCAGGAGAGGTTAAGAGCTGCTTTTTACTCTGCCACCATCTTAACCCGGAACCTCTATGTGACTTATTTTTGCAAAATTTTCATGCCTCAGCCAAATATATAAAATGAGAGAGATAGACCCAGTGATGTGCTAGAGCCAGCTTATTATGCCAGCTGAATTCTCAATGTGAACATTTACACGTCAGAAATTGGCAAACATGCAAATCAATGCTTGATTTATTTTTTGGTTAAAGGTGAACTTCATAATCAGTGGGAGATAACACATCCAGGAACCCATTCTAGAAGAAAGGGGATGTAGAGTGACAATATATCACAGGAAAACCATGACTCCTGGCAGCAGAGATGAGAATCAATGACTCAAGGGGTGGGGAATGTGAGCACTCTTTGAAGAAAGAACTTCTTGGACTTGTAGTACTAGAAATTGTGTTACCATTGTCATGCACATAGGATTGTGCTGGAGCCAGTCTTAGAAATTATTGAATGCTACAAATCAGAGCTTGATTTATTGTTTTCTTAATTGTTTAGACTTAAGAAAGTGATGGGAAAATGTTAAAAATGCAGATTAAGTTAAAAAGTATGTTACAGCTACTTTTTTTGGAGTATTAATTGTTAGACATTGTTAGATTATTAGACAATGTTAGACAGTATATCCCTGCATACAGGTAACATACCATTGTATTCTAAATTTGAAGTCACTCTTCCTATGACTATTATATGTATTTGTGAAAAAATATGTTCCAGGCTTGTGGGGAGAATATTATGCAGTGACTCTCTTTATAGTTCATTTGAGAACATACCTTTGCTAACTCTTGACTACAACCCCAGTCCTAAAACCTATTGGTTATTTCTACAAGCTTCTTAGTTGATTCTCTATGATTTTTTAAGTAGACCATCATATCATCTGCAAAGAGTGATAGCTTAGTCTCCTCATTGCCTATTTTNATACTTTCCAGTGTTTTCAATAGGAATGGATGCTGTATTTTGTCAAAGGCTTTTTTAGTATCTATTAAGATAATCATGTGATTTTTGTTTGTTAGCTTGTTGACATGGTCAATTATGTGGATGGTTTTCCTAATGTTGAACCATCCTTGCATTCCTGGTATAAATCCCACCTGATCATGGTGGATGATCCTCTTGATCACTTGCTGGAGTCTCTTCGCTAGTATTCTATTTAATATTTTTGCATCTATGTTCATTAGGGAGATTGGTCTGTAGTTTTCTTTCTGTGTTTTTGATCTCCCTGGCTTTGGAATCAGTACAATATTTGTGTCATAAAAGGAATTTGGTAGGACTCCTTTGCTTATTATATCAAATAATTTGTATAGTATTGGGATTAGTTGCTCTTTGAATGTCTGATAGAATTCACTTGTGAATCCATCAGGCCTTGGTGATTTTTTCTTAGGGAGTTCTTTGATGGTTTGTTCAATTTCTTTTTCTGATATGGGATTATTTAGGTATTCTATTTCTTCTGCTGTTAATCTAGGCAATTTGTATTTTTGTAAATATATATCCACATCTCCTAGATTGCTGTATTTATTGCCATATAATTGGGCAAAATAGTTTTTAATGATTGCCTTAATTTCCCCTTCATTAGAGGTGAGGTCTCCCTTTTCATCTTTGATACTGTCAATTTGGTTTTCTTCTTTCCTTTTTTTATTAGATTGACTAGTACTTTGTCTATTTAATCTGTTTTTTCAAAATACCAGCTTCTAGTCTTATTTATTAATTTAATAGTTCTTTTACTTTCGATTTTATTAATTTCTCCCTTGATTTTTAGTGTTTCTGATTTAGTTTTCATCTGGGGATTTTTAATTTGCTCACTTTCTAATTTTTTTAAGTTGCATACCCAATTCATTAATTTCTGCTCTCCCTAATTTGTTAATTTATGCACTCAAGGATATAAATTTCCCCCTGAGTACTGCCTTGGCCGCATCCCACAGAGTTTGGTAGGATGTCTCATCATTCTCATTCTCTTCAATAAAATTGTTGATTGTTTCTATGATTTCTTCATTGACTAGCTGGTTTTGGAGAAGCATATTATTTAATTTCCAATTAGTTTTTGAGTTGCCTGTCCAGGCGCTCTTAGTAATTATTATTTTTATTGCATTATGGTTTGAGAAGGTTACATTTATTATTTCTGCTCTTTTGCATTTGTTTGTAATGTTTCTATGCCCTATTACATGGTCAATCTTTGTGAATGTACCATGTGCAGCTGAAAAAAGGTGTATTCATTTTTGTTCCTATTTATTTTTCTCCACATATCTATTAAATCTAATTTTTCTAGGACTTCATTCATCTCTCTTACCTCTTTCTTATTTATTTTTTGGTTTGATTTATCTAGATCTGAAAGAGGGATATTTAAATCTCCCTCTAGTATGGTTTTACTATCTATTTCCTTCTTGAGCTCTGCCAGTTTCTCCTTTATGAATCTGGTTGCTATGCTATTTGGTGCGTACATATTGAGCAATGTTATTTCCTCATTGTCTATACTCCCTTTAATCAGGATGTAATGACCTTCCCTGTATTTTTTAGTCATACCTATTTTTACTTTGGCTTTGTCAGAAATCATAATTGCCCCTCCTGCCTTCTTTTTCTCATTTGAGGCCCAAAGGATTTTCCCCAAGCCCTTTACCTTAAACCTGTGCATGTCTACCTGCCTCATGTGTTTCTTGTAGACAACATATGGTAGGATTTTGGTTTCTAATCCACTCTGCTATTTGCTTCCTTTTTATGGGCAAGTTCATCCCATTCACATTCAGAGTTATAATTATCAGTTGTGTATTCACCGGCATTTTGATATCCTCTCCTAGTTCTACTCCTTCTTCTTACACTATTTCCTTTTAAACCAGTGGTTTGCTTTATGGCAATAATCCTTGTCCCCTTCCTTGATTTATTTCCCTTTCTACCCCCTCCCTTATTATTCCCCTTTATTTATTTTTAAGGCCTTATGAATTCTTTCCCCCTTCTTCTCCCCTCCCTTCTATGACCTCCCCACTCCCATACTCCCCTTGGTTTATCCCTTCTGACTTTCTCAGTAGGGTTAGATAGAGTTCTATATCCTAATGGATAAAGCTACTTTTCCCTCTCAGGGTTAATTACACTGAGAGTAAGGTTTAAATATTACCTCTTAATGCTCTCTTCCTCTACTTCTTATAATAGTATTTGTCCCCTCCCCTTCGCATGCCCTCTTTTTGTGTAATAGAATATCCTCTATTTCTTATTCATTCAAGTTTCTCTTGGTGTCCTCTACTATTCACCTCCCTCTTTCCCACCCCCATATCACCTTAGACCATTTAGTATTCCAAACTCTCCCTATGAATAATTCTTCTAATTACTATAATACTGAATACTATAATAGTGAATAGAGTTCAATACAGAGAATTATACTTAACATTTCTCCACATAGGAATAACAATAATTAGATCGTATTGAAGACCTTAAAGAGGCAAATTTAAAAAATACAAGTTTTCTTTCTTTCCCCTCTGTTTCTTATTTACCTTTTCATGTTTCTCTTGATTTTTGTGGTTGGATGTCAAACTTTCCATTTAGTGCTGGTCTTTTATGTGCAAATACTTGTAAATCTTCTATCTTGTTGAATGCCCAAACTTTCCCCTGGAAGTATATGGTTAGTTTTGATGGGTAAGTGATCCTTGGTTGTAGACCCAGTTCTCTTGCCTTTCTGAATCATATTCCAAGCCTTGTGGTCTTTTAATGTTGTGGCTGCCAGATCCTGTGTGGTCCTGATTGTTGTTCCTTGATATCTGAATTGTCTCTTTCTGGCTTCTTGTAAAATTTTTTCTTTTCCTTGGAAGCTCTTGAATTTGGCTATTATATTCCTGGGGGTTGTCTTTTCTGGGTCTAGTGTAGAGGGTGATCTATGGATCCTTTCAATGTCTATATTGCCCTCTTGTTGTAGAACTTCAGGGCAATTTTGCTGAATAATTTCTTTTAGTATGGAGTTCAAATTTCTATTAATTTCTGCTTTTTCAGGAAGACCAATGATTCTCAGATTGTCTCTTCTGGACCTGTTTTCTTGGTCTGTCACTTTCTCATTGAGATATTTTATGTTTCCTTCTATTTTATCGGTCTTTTGACTTTGTTTTATTTGTTCTTGCTGTCTTGAGTGATCATTAGCTTTTAATTGCTCAATTCTAGTCTTTAGGGTCTGGTTTTCAACTATAATCTTTTGGTTTTCCTTTTCAATCTGGTCATTTCTGGTCTTCAATTTACTTGCCTCACTTTCCAATTGTGAAATTCTGCCTTTTAAACTGTTATTTTCTTGCCAGATTTTGGTTTCCAATTTGCTTGCCATTTCATTTTGGTGCATTTTTCTCCAATTGGGAGTTTCTGTCTTCTAACCTGTTAATTTCCTTTTGAGCTATTTCCCACTTTTCTCGCCAACTCTCTTCCATCTTTCTCATCATCTCAGATTTGAACTCTTCAATAGCTTGTGGTCATTTTTCATTATTTTCAGAAGGTTTGGATATGATTACTTGTTTGTTCTCCTTTGCTGTTTGCTCTTTTGTCTGGATTTTATCTTTGTAAAAGTTGCGGAGTGTTACAGATTTCTTCTTGATGATCTTTCTCTTTTGAGTTTCTTGTCTCTGGCTTGCCATTGTCCTGAACCCTCTCAGGCTTATCCTCACACTCAGGGTCTATCTGTGCTTTTTAGGCTCCTGAGGTCTCAGGTCTAGTTATTCTCTGGTCAAGCCTCCTGGTGGTCCCCTTGCTTGTTCCTCTGCCCGAGGCTCCTTTAACAGTCTCAGGGAGCTGCTTCCACAGTTATGCACCCCTTCTGCACTGGGTCCTCACTCAAGGTCCGTACCTGCACTCACAATCCGAGTCCTCACCTCAGCTCAGGATATGTGTCTGGGCTTGCGTCCACGCTCGGACTCCTGTCTGTGCTCAGGGTCTGCGTTCAAAGTCCGCTCATGTTCTTTAGCCTCTTGGGGTCTTAAGTCTTGCTGCTCTCAGGAGCAGGCCCTGGTGACCCCAGATAGCTGCCAAGGACTTAATGTGTGCCCCAAACTTGCTCTTACTCTTGTGTACTGGCTTTGGCACTGTAGGTGGAGGGGGTTGCTCAGCTCATGTTTTAGTGAGAGCTGTTTCTCCCTTTTATAGCATGGAAATGCCCCAATTCCACGTACCTCCAATGCTGTACCCTGTTTTGGGGTCCCTTTGTTCCTCTGGATTTGTTTTTATGTCTTCTTGAGGAGTCCTGTATGTTTCAGTTAGGAGAGACTAAGCAGCTGCTTTTTACTCTGCTGCCATCTTAACCAGGAAGCTAGGAGATGAACATTTAAAAGAAGTGATGAGGTAGAGTCCTGTAGATTCTTACAAAGGCTCATAAAGTCCTAAGAATCAAAAGCCACTGTCAGATTTCTAGTCCTAGTCATCCTAAGGAGTTAAATTGCTTGCATTCATTTTCAATGAGTTGGGGGCAGCTAAGCGTTGCAGTAGATAGAGTGTTGGGACTGGTCTCAGAAAGACCGATCTTTCTGAGTTCAAATCTGGCCTCAAACATATACTAATTTTATGATCCTGGGAAAATCATTTAACCTTCTTTGCCTTAGTTTCCTCATCTATAAAATGAGGTGGAGAAGGAAATGACAAACCATTCCAAGATCTTTGCTGAAAAAAATCCAAATGGGTTCACTTAGAGTCAGACAGGACAGAAAATGACTGAACAACAGCAACAAATTCTTTTTCAAAGAGTAAATCATTTCTGTTGTCTTATTTTTTTATTCTTCCAGTTGTCATATTTTACCATTTATTCAGAACTTGTCATTTCTAATTAAACATAAGTCAAAACAAACATTACATTTTCTCTCTTACCTATAAGCAGAGAAAATTAAAAATGTTTTTAAGATAAATAATTAAAAAGAACTATCTAGAATGTTAACATAAAATTGTAAGTTACAAAAACTATATTTTACTTTTTTAAGCTTAGTATATATATATGTCTCACAATTTCAATTTATTATGAAGACATTTTTATTAGTTGGCATTGAAAGATAAAATAAACACAATATGGAACAAGGGCTAACTCAGGAGTCTTTTTTTTTTCTCTTGGGGTTCCAGCAATTCTCCAGGCTTTGGAAAAATGTGGGAAGAGGAGGCTATTTCCTTTCTCATTTCCTGCCCACTTCCTCTCTCACTCTCTCTTTTTCCATGTCATTGGCTCTTTTGGAATTTTGATCACTATCAGGTTGTTCAGTCTACAATGGTCTTAATGGTCTGGTAGATTTGGAGCTAGAGGACCTAAATTCAAAGTCTGGGGCTACCACTCGACATTGTGTAAACTTGGCTAAGCAATTTTATCTCTTTGGGCAAGTGTTTTCTTATCTGGACAAGGAAGGATTTGGATAGGATAAACTCTAATATCAATTTCAGCTATAAAATTCTAATTCTATGATGCTATGATGCAGAATGACCATTCAGTTGGCCAATGACAGGGAATTCAAACACACTGGAGGCTCCGAAATCAAATCTTCCTCTTTCTTTTCCCTTAAAGAAAACCTGAGAGGCTAGTACCTGCTGCTGCTGTGGAATTAATACTAGGTCATCCTTAGACCACTGCTTAGGAGCAGGTCTTTTTTTTTGCCACTTCATAAGTCGTAATTGCTTTGAGGTACATTCAAATGAAACTTAGACATACTAAAATAAGAATATGTCCTTTAAATACTTCAATGTGGTTCTAGTCAAAATGCTACATTCAAAACCAAAACCAAAACTCCAACTTATCTAATGTTCCAAAGAATTTAGGACATGTTATAGAGCAAAAATTATTTGTAATCTAAAAGAATACAATTAGGTTTATCTTTGTTTTGTTTTAATGCCAGTCATTTACAGGTATCCTGTCTCTGGACATGAGTTCTTTCTAATAACAAAGAGAGTTCATTTATATAAAGCTAGAAGCATCTCAGAAATCATTCAGTCTAGCCCTCTCATTTTAAAGATGAGAAAACTGAGGTCCATGGAAAGATAAATAGCTTGCTTAAAGTCCTACAGGTATTAAGTTTAAGATGTGGGATTTGAATATCAGGTCTCTTATTTGAGTCAGTTCTCATTCTGGACCTGACTCTAGACACAGAGGAGGCAAGGTTCATCTTTAGGGTAGCTCAAATCTTTTTTGAGCTTTTAAAACAATTCCTTGTTTAAGATTTCCTCGAGAAAAAAACAAACAAAAATATTTCCTCTAGAAACTTTGGAGTCTTTCTTGTATCTTTTTCACTAAAAGGGGCCTTTAGCTCTTATGCAAATTATTCAGTTTAACAAAATATCAAATTCGAATGTAGAATGGATTTTTTTTAACCTGATAGAAAATGCCAGTGAAGAGCAACTAAGCTCATAAACAGTCAAGTCATCTTGATGTAGGCTGAAATGTCTCACAAACCCTGCCAGGTAGCTATAAATAATCAAAAGAACACAGAAACAATAACTACCTGATTAATATGGGGCTACCTTTCAGATAAGACATATGAGTTGCTTAGATTTATAATTATGAGAAAATTCCTTACATCAATCTTTAGACACAACCCAGGTCCTTGGTTTGTGGGTCTTTGAACAGCAAGTATAGATGGTTCAGTTTCCAAGTCACATAGGACTAGGTTCAAACAATGCTCAATTTCCACAATCACTGCCCTCCTTTGAAGTCTGTGCAGAATCAGGCAAAAGTAACCCTAAGTTACCCCTGGGTGCTTAACATAACATTAGCATCTCATTTACATTGTGGTTTGCCTCCCCCAGTGGTCAAACAGAGTGAATCATGGGTAGAGTAATGCAGACCAAAGTGGATTCTTGGTAACATAACGTCATTTCCTTGGGAACACAGGGTAACGATTGCCCAAACATACCTCTTCCTTAGTAACTAATCAAGATAAAAAACATTCCTGAGAATCCCTACTCACTCTTATTCTTACTTTTAACTTTTACTCTTACTTTTAACTTTTTTCTTTATTTTTGCCATCCATATCTCCTAGCCTTACCTTGCCTTACTTACATACTATCCTAGCTAGCTAACTGCCTAAGGCCACTCTGTTATTATATTCTCTTATAATTAAGCTTGTTTCCTCACAATCAAGTCAGTTTGAGATGTCATTCAATTCTTTGGCAAAACCCTAATCAACCTTGCCCACATCAAGCTCTCCCATGTGGTGAGCTTCTCTTGCTCAAGGCACTCATCTAGACTTATAGTGCTACCTCAGGAATGAGTCTCTTCCTGTGAGAAACTTCTCTCCCCCAATCTAAGAGGTCCTAGGGGGTCAAGAACCTCTCATTTTTGGTAAGCCCTATCTTTGCTAGTGATAAATATACTAGCTGAAGATATATTGTAAGACCTTGGAATTAAGGTGTCTCTCCCCATGGTGGGAAGAAACTTGGAATTTTTAAGGAGTCAGACAATAATCTTCTCTGGTGAGTGCCATTTTTCCCAGGGATCATATAGTATCACTCAAGAACTATAGTAATAATATGGGTTGCAGCTCTTGGACATTTTTCTGGAATTTGCCCATCCCCTTACAATGAAGCAAGGAACTTTTTGCTGGGAGTCAAGCAATCATCTCCTTTAGTAATCATACCTGACCATGAATAAGCCACATGAAGGTATCAATCCAAGTTAACCCACCATGTTTTTTTAAAAAGACTAATTAATTAAAAATATTTTTCCATGGTTACATGATTCATGTTCTTTCCCTCCCCTTCTCTCTCTCCGCTCCTGGAGCCAATGAGAAATTCTGCTGGGTTTTAGATGTATCACTGTTCAAAACCTATTTCCGTATTATTAATATTTGCAATAGAGTGATCATTTAAAATCAACTTCCCCAATCATGTCCCCTTCAAACTATGTGATCAACCATATGTTTTTCTTCTGTGTTTCTTTTCCCATAGTTCTTTCTCTGGATGTGGATAGCATTCTTTCTCATAAGTTCCTCTGGATTGTTCTGGATCATTACATTGCTGCTAGTAGAGAAGTCCATTACATTCGATTGTGCCACAGTTTATCAGTCTCTGTGTATGATGTTCTCCTGGTTCTTCTCCTTTCACTCTGCATCAATTCCTGGAGGTCTTTCCAGTTCACATGGAATTCCTCCAGTTCATTATTCCTTTCAGCATAATAGTATACCATCAGCATCAGATACCACAATTTGTTCAGCCTTTCCCCAATCAATGGATACCCCCTCATTTTCCAGTTTTTTGCCACCACAAAGAGCATAGCTATAAATATTTTTGTGCAGGTATTTTCCTCTATTATCTCTTTGGGGTACAAACCCAGCAATGGTATGGCTGGATCAAAAGGCAGGAAGTTTTTTAAAGCTTTTTGGGTATAGTTCCAAATTGTTTTTCAGAATGGTTGTTGATTCATTATGTTAAGGCAGACTGCTGAACCACTCTTTCTTTCACTTTCAGGTCATGCATGTGGCATTGTGTGGCCAATGTGTCTCCAGATTCTTATCTGCAGTTTTCTCAATAAGTGACTGGCCTTCCCTTTTAAAGATCAAGTCTAAGTTGCAGTTCAGGCATAGTTGAAAACAGTTCAATAAACTATGAACTTGATTTAGTGGCATCACAAAAACCTCCTCAGTAAGGCAATGAGGAGGAGGATCCAGGAGATAGTAAGGGAAAGAAGAGCTTTTTCAACTCCTTACAGCATGCCCCTTCACAAATTTGACCTGCATGTAATTTGAATTTGAGCCCACTAGAGTCAATTATCTATAACATTATTTTTGGTGCTAATCTTCTATGTTTGCATGGTCTATGGCTGACTATCTGTAATGTGAGAATTTGGTTTTCATACACCATATCAATTTCTACATATTAGGGGGAATTAATGTGTATTCCTGTATCTGAGATCTGGATCAAAGATAGCATCTGCTATTTTTTGCATTTTCTTTGTCCTTGGGAATCCCAAAGAATTTCTTCCTTTTTAACAGAATTTTGTTAATAAATGAAGGAGATAAAGGTTTTTTCCCTATGGATGTGTGGGGATGGGAAGGGATGGATAGATTGATAGACAACTTCTTAATTAGCTATCACCAATTAAAGACATCTTGGGATGGTCAAGAAAAGGGCTGAATAGTGAGCTCCTAAAAATCTTTTTATCAAGCTGTCCCACCCAGCTTAGGTCTTCCCTGATTATGAGAGAAAACCAAAGAGACCAATTTCATTTCATTGGTTATGATGCTGGCCTAACCAATATACCTGATACAATTAATAAACTTATATTCTTACCCAAAAATCAGTCTCTTGAAATGATTTTAATCACAATAGTAATCACAGATTGTGGCTTTGGAGAGGTGTTTCAGACCATGGGTTTGAGAATGAAGAAGGTATTATGAGTGATTATAAACCTAAACTCTGCTTTTCTTGGGATTCAGATAACTGTTGAGGCAGCTGAGTAGTGAGGGATTGACTTAGAATATGATTGGATATGAGGATGAAGAAGAAAGACGAGTCAAGATTATTCCAAGGTAATTAATTTAGGTAACAGACAATGGAAGAACCATCAAGGGAAAATAGAGTACTTGTGGTGGGACAAATTTTGTAGAAAAGACCAGTGATGAGTTCAGTCCTGGACATGGCTCATTTCAGGTGCTAATAGGTCAAACAAGTTGAAATACCCAACTGATAGTTCAGTTCTGGGGATTAGATGTCTGAGAAGTAATTGAAGTGGAAATATACTCATGCAAGTTATCTGTATAGAGGGGATAAATTAAGCCATGTGAGAGAATGAAATCCCCAAGGGAGAGAATATAGAAAGAGAAAAGAAGAAAGCTGAAGTTGGATTGGAACCATGGGGTTCAACCATATCAAAGGGACAGGAGGTGAAGAATATTCTTGTTTCTTAATACACACATATCTTATATTAGAAATGAAAGACTTACTATATTATGCCCACTATATCTTATTCTTTTATTTAAATTTCATAGCTTCAGTTTTTTTCCCTTGGGGGAAAAACTTACTTCCTTTTTGCTTTGAATTTCAAATGATTTAATAAATTCCCTTAACAGAGGGGAATTTCCAGTTACTTATAAGTGTGGAATGTATCACTGTAACCAAAACATGTAATTTTGTCAAAATGATATAATTTCTGAAAATGTTTAGTGAAAAACTCCAGGCAAAATGCTGACATACCTTTGTTGGCAAAAAAAGGAAAAAAAGAAAAAGATAAAAGAACATATTCTTTGGATAAACCAGACTTCTTTATGCAGCATTTTCATTACAAGTCCAGATGTTGAAATATATATTGGCCAATTAATTCACATTTTCCTTGCCTTATCTTTTTATTTTTAACTCATGACACTAGTTTGGTTTAATAACCCAAGAAAGCTTTTAAATATTTCATAGCCTCTAGTCCTGATGTCAGCTTAACTCACTGAAGTTATTATTTATTATTTATAGACTGCTGTAGTATTCATAGTACTTCACAAAACACAGAAAAGACAAGTTTATGCTCTGAAGCTTTCACAGATGTACTTATAATTTAGATGTCAATGGCAGACATCAAACTGATTCCAATGTGAGTCTTTGGAAGGATACCTTCCAATTAGTTAGAACTGCTTTCCTTCTTATATGAAGGTGGTAATACTGGCTATAATAAAGTAGTACTGTGTTTGAACTAGTGACGGGTTACTGTCCATCCTCATTATCCAATGCATATCCTTTTGTGATCAAGGGCCTGCATTTGGGATCTGGTGATCTAAGATTAGGTCAAATTCTTTGTGAGAAATTAATTATTATAGGTATATGCTTATAAACAGAGTTTCCTCTAGATATAATTTAAAAGTAGGTTAATAGTCTCAGACCCTCTTCTGAAAAAACCATTACCACTCTCCCCAACTACATTTTTTTAAATGAGGAAAAGTTCCAATAAATATAGTTATGATAAGACATACCTTACTGATTAATGATACCCTTGAGGGGGTATAGATGGATTGCTCTTTATTCTTCAAGTTATATAGGTCTACCTGTCAGAAGGGTCAATCTCACTATGGTCTCATTTTTTAAAAATTCAATTTTATTCTATTTTCAGTTCTGATTTCTCTCTCTCGCTTCCTCCCTCCATGATCCATTTAGAAAGCAAGAAAACAAAACCCATTACAAATATATATAGTTAAGGAAAGCAGATTCTTACATTTGCCATATCCTTCTCCCCACTCCATCCTTCCTATCAAAAAACAAAAAGAAAAAAAGAAAAGGACAGAAAAGTTCTTCTGTCTGAATTGAGTCCATCAGCTTTCTATCTGGAGATGTATAGCATGTTTAATTTTGAATCCTTTGGAACTGTGGTGGGTTAGTCATTGTGATGATCAGAGTTTCTAAATTTTTCAGTTGCTTATCTTTGCTATATTGTTATTATGTCAATTGTTTTTGTGTCTGCTCCCTTTACTTGTATTCATTTATTTAATTTTATTTAATTAATTAATTTAGAACATTTTTCCATGGTTACATGATTAATATTTCTTCTCTCTTCTCCTCCCACCCCCTCCCATAGCCAGCATGTAATTCCACGGGGTTTTACATGTGTCGTTGATCAAGATCTATTTCTATATTATTAATATTTGCATCAGGGTGATCATTTATATCCCCAATCATATCCCTATCAACCCATGTGATCAAGCAGTTGTTTTTATTTTGTTTTTTTTAATTCTACTCTCATAGTTCTTTCTTTGGATGTGGATAGCATTCTTTCACATATGTCCCTCAGAATTGTCCTGGATCATTGCATTGCTGCTAGTAGAGAAGTCCATTATATTCAATTGTGCCACAGTATATCAGTCTCCATGTACAATGTTCTGGTTCTGCTCCTTTCACTCTGCGTCAATTCCTGGAGGTCATTCCAATTCATATGGAATTCCTCCTGTTCATTATTTCTTTTAGCACAACATGTATTCCATCACCAGCAGATACCACAATTTATTCAGCCATTCCCCAATTGAAAAACATTCCCTCATTTTCCATTTTTTTGCCACCACAAAGAGTGCAGCTATAAATACTTTCATAGATGTCTTTTTCCTTATTATCTCTTTGTGCTCTCTTTACTTTTAATCAGTTCATACAGATCTTCATAGGCTTTTCTGAATTGTCTCCTTCCTCATTTCTTACACCAATACAATATTCCATCACCTCTATATATTGTATTTTATAAAGCCACTCTGTTGCCAATTCTTTACCACTATAAAAAGAATTACTATATATATTTCTGTACATATGGGTAATTTTGTTCTTTCTTTGAACTCTTTGGAGAATAAACTTGGTAGTGATTTCATTGGGTCAAAAGTTATGAACAGTTTAATAGCTTTTGAGGCATAATTCTAAACTGCTTTTCAGAATAGCTGAAGAACTTCATAGCTCCACTAACAGTATATTAACGAATTTGATTTTCCTACAGACTAACATTTATTTTTCTTTTCCTCAACTTTGTAAATCTGATGGTTGCAAAGTGGTATCTCAGAGTTGTTTTAACTCATATTTCTCTAATTATTAGTTATTGAGAATATTTTTTCATGTGACTATTAATAGCTTGGACTTCTTCCTCTGAAAATTACCTATTCATATCTTTTGATCAATTGGGGAATTTTCCATAGTCTCATTAATATATCTTATCTAGCTGATAAAAATGATTCTTTGTGGTTACCTGAAGTTTACCTTTTTACTAATACTGAAGCCTCAGTTTCCTTATTTCTTCATCTATTTTTAAAACTCTTACTTTCTGTCTTGGTATTAATTCAAAGATAGAAGAGCAGCAAAGATTAGGCAATTGGAGCTAAGTGACTTGTCTAGAGTCACACACAGGTAGGAAGTATCTCAGGCTATTTATTTATAATCTGAGGGTAATAATACCAGTATATATCACATAGTTTCATGAAATGGAATAAAACATTATATGATTTATAAATATAAAACATCATTTAAATATTAACTATTACTAGCAATTAAGATTGGCCCAGATAATGAAGTGTGTAGCAAATAGGATGTCATTGATTGTTTTTGAGTATAGCCCCTCAGTATTACCTTATAACCCAAGGTGGCAGTAATGCCTCTCTGGTCTCAAACTGCCAGATTAAGTAAAAATTTAGAGGAATAGATTTAAATATCAGAAGAGTAAATTGGGATTATTAGTCATCTGAGTTTAGGTATCATAGATAGCCAACCTTGATAATTCCTATGTAAAAAAATTCCCCTTTGTCAAGGGATAATTAAAGCAAATGAGGTTCCCTGGCCCCACCCCGAGCTATTGTAATTAGATAGATTTAACTGGCTAGGTGGTCAGTATTGCTATAGTGGCTTTCTTCCAAGGATCTCAGAGCTTTTATTAACAATTCTGTATCATATATAATGGATAAATCATGTTTGATGTTTATCTTTGAAAAACCTTTGGACTTTATTATCAAAACATGGGGCCACAATTTGAATTTTAACTCTTTTGTTAACAGTTAATTCTTACTTCAATTTATCTCACACTAATGTTGATGTAACCTTCAAGAAAGCACTTTTTCATCTGAAGTTCTTCATTCTCTCTCCCAGGACATATGTATTAGTCGGGGAAATAAGAGGGTAAAAAGGGATGGAATAGAAGTTCTCATGAGGTTGGAGTTTAGAGATTTGAGAGGTAATGCTTTTCATAGCCCATAGAGAATGGAGAGATCCTGACTGAGAGGGACTCTTGGAAAAGTGTCCAAACTTTCTAGATCTTCATGATTGTTGGTGTGATTACCTTTATTGCTTTGATTTCAGAATTGCTAATTCTCAGAATGCCAAGTGCCAATACAAAAATGCACAGAAAATAAAACATATATACACATATATAATCAAATATAAGTACATATATACTCATACATAGAAATGTATTTATACCTATTTTACATATATGTGTACCTAAAGTTCTAAAATATTTTGATAAGTTCTTTTATGCTTGAAATTCTTATATGTGTATTTAATCCATATATATGTGTATTTGCAAATACATATTTATGTATAGACTTATATAAGTATATCTAAACATATATACCTGTGTAATACATGTATATAACACACAGGTATAATATGTATGTATCATACAGTGTAATTTATATGTAACATATGCGATATATTATGCAATACACATATATGACAGCTAGATAACTCAGTAGATAGAGTGCTGGAATTAGAGTCAGAAAGATCTGAATTCAAAACCAGCCTCAGATACTTACTAGCTGTGTGACCCTGGGCAAGTCACTTAACCTCTGTTTGCTTAATTCACTGAAGAAGGAAATGGCGAACCATTCTGGGATCTTTGCTAAGAAAGCCCCATGTGATAGACTATAAACACATATACCACCCCTCCCCCCACACTCACACACATACTCTATATATGTATATACATATATATCTACACGCACATCTATGCATATGTATTCCTAACAAATATTAGAGACTTAATGAAGCAAAAGTAGGACTAGAACTTGGGTAGTTTGGTGGATCAGTAGACAGAGGACTGTGGACAGACTCAAAAAACTTGAGCTCAAATCCACACTCAGACACATATTAGTTGTGTGACCTTAAACATGTCACTTGATTTCTTCTTGCCTCAGATTCCTTATCTATAAAATGAAGATCATAATAGCAATTGCCTTTCCAGGCTTCTTGTATAGATAAAGTGAGATAATATTTATAAAATACTTTGCAAACCTTAAAACCCTATACAAATGCTAGCCTGATCAATGAATACCCAATGTTATAAGAAGTTATCATTATCTAGTGATTTGGTAAGGTTTTGTAGGTACTCTGGGCATAGATTCCCTAATAGGATTTTTTTTATTCTGAGCTGGCCATTTCAGACATCTCCAAAGACTGTTTGGTAGCTCTCCTCTTTCCTTTTGTATTAGGTAATTCTATGTTTATCCTCTTCTCAATCCTAATGAAATGAAAGTGGTATACCTCAAGTGGGATTATGTGAAGCTGAATGGCTCTGGGAAGTTCAATAAAATTTTGATTAAAAAAATCAATAGTGCAGGGCAGGGAGATAGCACAAAGAGTGTCAGGTCTGGAGTTGCAAAGTCCTGGTTTCAAATATAGCCTCAGACACTTTCTAACTGTGGGTCCCTGGGTAAGTCACTTAATGGCAATTGCCCAGTCTTTACTACTCTTCTGCCTTGGAATTGATAGTGTCAGTTCTACGATGGAAAGAAAGGTTTTTAGAAAATCAGTAGTGAATTTAACCTAGGCTACTACTTTCATTTTTTACTATGCAAGATTACTCTTTTCAGTGAACAAAAGTACAAAGTCCAAGAAGACCAATTCTGCGTTTTTATTTAATCCATGATGAGGGTGCTCTTAGGTCATTCTTTGAAGAGAAGATGGGTTTAATAATAATATCTGAGTAGTTATTACAACCATGCCAATTTTTTGGAAGTGACATAAAGACTTTTCGGGGGGGGGGTGACTACTAATTTTTACCAATGATGGAAATTTTTAGCTTTGAGTAAAAGCCACTTAATGATTCAACCCCCAAATTATTTAGAAAGCTTGAAAGGTCATGGTGACAGGTTGAGCTTTTGTCAGAGATGTTGTCAGAGATAGGATTTTCCCAGGGTCACCTAGCTAGTATGTGCCAGAGCCAGGATTCAAACCCAGATCTTCTTGACTTCAAACTCAGAATTGGATTCATTGTCATCTTTCTCATTGGGATGTGGACCTTTCTTTGAATCCTCAGTGCTTATCATATTGCTCAGTAGGTGTTTAATTTTGTCTTTCATATCTTTGGGGTTGCATCACTGTTTCCAAATCTTTCTCTTTCTTCTGGCTGTATACACCAGTTCTTTCTCCACTTGTAATTTATACCTCCTCACACACACATACTCTTTATATGTGTATATACCACAGATTTATTTCTTTTAAAAAATTCTATTTTTTATTCTGGTTGAACATTAAAAAAACAGAAAGCATTTCTAGCATACAGCAGAACACAAAAGGACAAGTATATTTGATACTATGAATCTCCATTTCATAACTCTTGCTTTAAAAATAAAAAAGAATGTAATAAGTTTTATCCATTAATTTCAAAACTGTCCTGTGTAGTATATAGAGAGGGGGTCATATAGTTTTTTCAAGCTTTGGCTGAGTTCCAAAAAGCAGGTAAGGGTTTGGAATCTTGAGGAAAAGACAGTTGGTTTGGGTCTCCCGTGGAGAGAGGTTGTCTAACCAACTGAGCTGCTTCCTTACCTATCTGTACAATTGAAATTTAGCCTAGCTTTGATATATTTATTTAAGAAACTGTTATTTTGGATAAAACCCATTATATCTTCCTTCCCAATATTATTTCCTACCTTCCCTCCCTTACCTTATATGTCTGTGGAGTTAATAAGGAGAGTAATTAGAGAGGAGTTCAAATCTGTGAAGGGTTAATTGTTATTTGACAGTATTAGATATAAAGAAACTAGTCAGTCATCATTTATTTTGTAAGTTGAGTTAAAGGCTGGTCCTTACTCAGACTTCATCTCTGCCTCCCTTCCCCCACCTGAGGTTCCTGAGACAACTGTTAGGGCTTTCCTTTGATCCACTTTCCTGACAAATCATCTTTTAAAGATAATAAACCCTTTTGTGTTTCAACAGACCTATTAGTATAATTTGTCTGTTAGTTATTAAGAGAGGGAAGAAGAGGGAAAGAACCAACATACTCTGGGTTTGAAGGGAAGCCGGGGTATCCATCTTGAAGGAAGGTGTAACTTCAAAACAAGTCCCTTCCTGTGAAATTAACTAAACCCTGTTTGTTAATTTCAGTTTAGTCTATTTCCCTCAGCCTGTGTTTGAGTCTAAGTCCCAGACTGTAAAGCCTGCTGTTTGTCAGTTTAGTTTAATTTCTCCTCTCCCTGAAGATCTCTGTTTCCCTTCTGTGTTATACTCCTGACTTCAGCCCTATTATATCCTGAATCTCCTTAATCCCAGCCTACCTGTAACCTAGATTACCCATTTAGCAAGTCTCTGACAACCTCCTTTCAAATTCCCTTATACCCTACACCTTTCCTCAAATTATCCCCATTACACCTGCTTGTCTATGTTTCTTGCTCAACTTCTATTCTTTTTTTAAAACCCTTTTAATCCACCTTAGAATTAATATTATGTATTGGTTCCAAGGTAGAAGAGTGGTAAGACCTAGGTAACATGGGTTAAGTGACTTGCCCAGGGTCATATAGCTGGGACGTGTATGAGGCCAAATTTGAATCTAGGACCTCCCATCTCTATGCCTGGCTCTCAATTCACTGGCTACCCAACTGCTCCCTCAGCTTCTATTCTTGACCCTCTTTTTGGGGGTGGGATATCACCATGGCTATTCTTTGGTTTGTTCCTCATCAGGCCCTCTCCCTCAAATCAGGCAAGGATTAGAATTGAAATTTGAGGCAACTTTAAAAAAGGAACTGGAATACTTCGATTCATCATATATCTTTCATAGTTAGCTGAAAGGATTTAATTTTCTGTTGTTTGGTTAGTTCATATCTGATCACTCTGTTTACCTTCTGTTTCTTTTGAATGTCCAATTCTTTTCTTTCATGTTTAAGTTCATCTTTGAAGGATATTTTATTTTTTGTTGTCAGCCGACTTCCTTTGCTTTTTAGACTATCAGATTCTATTTTCCTTTGATTTACTGTAATCACAGGGTAATATTGTGCTGATTGACTCTCCTTGCAATGTGAGGAGATATTTTTTTCTCTTCCTGTCTACGAAATTTGTTCTTTGATGTCTTAGTCCTAAAATTTGACTATGATGGTTCTTGATGATTTAAATTTGGGATTTCTTTCTGTTTATATTCTGTGAGTTCTCTCAATCTGTTTTTGCCACCTGCTTTTAATATTTTAGGGTATTTTTTTCTGAAAGATTTCTTAAACCATGTTTTTCAGGTTTTCTTTTTCATTATATATATATATGTACACACACACATATATATATATATGTTTTCCTAAAACACCTACAATTATTAGTTTTTCTCTTTATATTTTATCTTCAGATCAGTATTTTTGTTTTATTATTCTCTCCTATGTTTTTTCAATTTTATTAAAAAAATTTGTTCTAGTATTTCCAACCTCCCTCAGTTTCTGCATTTTCACATTCTATTCTATGATTCTTTTAGAGAATCTATGGTTGTGGTGAACATCCCTGCTTTTTCCTATCAATTCTCCAGGCTCTGGTTAGACTTGCTGATTTCTTCCTTAAATGCTCTACTTTCTGCTCTTACTTCTATGCTATTTTAACTTAATTATTTATTGTTCTTTTGAATGATTATAGACATTCTTGGGATTGTTACATTATCATTTTGTGGAGTCTTGCAGAATTTGTTGTTATGTCTTCATCTTTTTCATTATATTTTGATACTATTGATTTTTGTTGCAAAGTATTAGTCCACTGAGATGGCCCTTTTTTGGAAATGTTTATTCATTTCTTGTCCTCAATATGACTATGGTTTTTTTATTGAATATATCCTTCCCCTTTGGAAGCCCTAGTCCTGTATGACCACCTTTTTTTTTTTTTTTTTTTTTTTACAAAACCCAAATTGTGGTGGCCATAAGAGTATTGGTTCCCTTGTCCTGTTTAAAGACATGTTCTATTGTAACTGCTTTGGTAGTACTTTGTTTTTTGGGGTTGATATATAATTCTCTTCATATAGTATAAGCTATTCTCCATTCTCACATGGTAAGTTTCACCATTTGGGACAATGCTTCAGGGAGACTGAATAGCCACTGTAGTTGAGCCCATTTCCCCCTTTTACCAGTCCCATTTTTCTCTGTTCCACACTGCTCTCTGTCACTGACTTTCTTTAGTACCTAGATTGACACTCAGGATGTGGTTGTGAAATGATTGGGGTGGGTTGTTCTGAGAAGTCTTTGCCTTTGGTTCTCTTCTTCCTATTTCTCTCAATTCTCCTGATTGCTTGTTGGGCCAACCATAGAAAAAGGGAATTTTGTAGGGAACTCCTAAAAAGCTGGAGTATCAATGGAAACAAGGGCATCCCTATATTAAAATTAAATTAACTTAAAGACCCATTGAATTCCCAGGCCTACTGATCAATCAGTGTTGGGTGGAGGTATCACTCAGTCTTCCTGTTCCTGAGATTTGGCACAAAAGCAAATCAAGTACCCCTCCTGCCCCACATGTACAAAGTGTCAGGTAAGTGGAGAGGAACTGAGTTTGTGGGTGTAAACTCTTTTGCTGATGGGAACCTATCAGAAATTGTCCATCTTATTACGAAAATTGTATTATAAAAAAGCTGACCCACCTTGAAAAGTGTGCTGATCCCCAGTGGTTAGTCCATCAAAGTTTTACTACCTTGATATATTGTAATAAACTCCTTTAATTTTCTTTATCCTGAGTATTGCCTCATTAGTCAGAGTAAAAGCCCCCAAAGGCAAAGAACTTTAATTTCAACAATCTATGGACCACTAGAGTATTAACTGAAGAGACATTGTCCAAATGAGAATGAAAGTGTTAGGAGAAGCTAGTTAGTGAGATTGTTTTCAGTTATTTTTTTTCCTATAAAAAATTACCTTGCGATCCTGTCATTGCTGAACTATTTGGAATTTGGTACTCTATTTGCATAATTTGAGGTGGTTGTGATGATGGGGTGCTGCCCTTAGGTTACCTCTTACTAAGCCAGCTTCCCAGAATCCATTGGCAATCACTGGCTGGTTGTTAACACTAGAACTACTTTCTTCTTTTTAAAAAAATCTTAGCTTCTGTCATAAAATTGAAACTAAGTATCAGCTTCAAGGCAGAAGAGTGGTAAAGGCTAAGCAATAAGTATTAAGTGGGTTGCACAAGGTCACATAGCTAGGGAGTATATGAGGTCAAATTTGAACCCAGGGCCTCCCATTGCCAGGCTCTGTCCACTAAGCCAACTACTTGTCCCATGCATTTACTTTCTTTCTTTCCTTTACAAAAGAAAATTAGGGTAGTTAATCATAATGAATGAAATGTCTCTTTATTTTTCTTTATTCAAAGATATTTTATTTCCCCAATTACATGAAACAAGAACTTTCAACATATGTTTTCTGAAATTATAAGATCTAATTTGTTTCCCTCCCTCCCTTCTCTCCTGCCTCTCAGAGATGGTAAGTGATTTGATCTGAGTCATACCTGTATTATCATGTAAAATATACTTCCATATAGGTCATTGTTGTAAGAGAATACTCAAATAAAACCAAAACTTCAAACTAAATGAGATAAATCTTATGCTTTGATCTACTTTCTGGCTCCAACAGTTCTTTCTCTGGAGGTGGACAGCATTCTTTGTCATAGATCCTTCAGTGTCCTGCCATGTGTGGGAGGCATGGTGATGAGTGATTGGACCTGAGAGCCATTGTAGCCATGGAGAGAGAGAGAGAGAGAGAGAGAGAGAGAGAGAGAGAGAGAGAGAGAGAGAGAGAGAGAGAGAGAGAGAGAG
>NC_058132.1:602537174-602592227 GCF_016433145.1 Gracilinanus agilis | reverse complement strand
AATGACAATGATGAGACATCCTACCAAACTCTGTGGGATGCAGCCAAGGCAGTACTCAGGGGGAAATTTATATCCTTGAGTGCATATATTAACAAATTAAGGAGGGCAGAGATCAATGAATTGGGCATGCAACTCAAAAAATTAGAAAGTGAGCAAATTAAAAATCCCCAGATGAAAACTAAATTACAAATACTAAAAACCAAGGGAGAAATTAATAAAATCTAAAGTAAAAGAACTATTGAATTAATAAATAAGACTAGAAGGTGTTACTTTGAAAAAACAGATAAAATAGACAAAGTATTGATCAATCTAATAAAAAAAAGGAAAGAAGAAAATCAAATTGATAGTATCAAAGATGAAAAGGGAGACCTCACCTCTAATGAAGGGGAAATTAAGGCAATCATTAAAAACTATTCTGCCCAATTATATGGCAATAAATATAACAATTTAGGAGATATGGATGGATATTTACAAAAATATAAACTGCCTAGATTAACAGCAGAAGAAATAGAATACCTAAATAATCCCATATCAGAAAAAGAAATTGAACAAGCCATCAAAGAACTCCCTAAGAAAAAATAGCCAGGGCCTGATGGATTCACAAGCGAATTCTATCAGACATTCAAAGAGCAACTAATCCCAATACTATACAAATTATTTGATATGATAAGCAAAGAAGGAGTCCTACCAAATTCCTTTCATGACACAAATATGGTACTGATTCCAAAGCCAGGGAGATCAAAAACAGAGAAAGAAAACTACAGACCAATCTCCCTAATGAACATAGATGCAAAAATCTTAAATAGAATACTAGCAAAGAGACTCCAGCAAGTAATTAAGAAGATCATCCACCATGATGAGGTGGGATTTATACCAGGAATGCAAGGCTGGTTCAACATTAGGAAAACCATCACATAATTGACCATATCAACAGTCTAACAAACAAAAATCACATAATTATCTCAATAGATGCTGAAAAAGCCTTTGACAAAATACAGCATCCATTCCTATTGAAAACACTGGAAAGTATAGGAATAGAAGGACCTTTCCTAAAAATAATAAACAGTATATACCTAAAGCCATCAACAAACATCATATGCAATGGGGATAAATTAGAAGCCTTCCCAATAAGATCAGGAGTGAAACAAGGATGCCCATTATCACCTCTATTATTTAACATTGTACTAGAAACACTAGCAGTTGCAATTAGAGAAGAAAAAGAAATTGAAGGTATCAAAATAGGCAAGGAGGAGACTAAGCTATCACTCTTTGCAGATGATATGATGGTATACTTAAAAAATCCTAGAGAATCAACTAAGAAGCTTGTAGAAATAATCAACAACTTTAGCAAAGTGGCAGGATACAAAATAAATGCACATAAATCATCAGCATTTCTATACATTTCCAACACACTAGAGCAGCAAGAAGTAGAAAGAGAAACACCATTTAAAATCACCCTAGACAATATAAAATACTTAGGAATCTATCTACCAAAACAAACACAGCAATTATATGAAAACAACTACAAAACACTTTCCAAACAAATAAAACTGGATCTAAACAATTGGAAAGCCATTGATTGCTCATGGGTAGGACTAGCTAACATAATAAAAATGACAATTCTACCCAAATTAATTTACCTATTTAGCGCCATACCTATCAAGATACCAAAAAACTTCTTTACTAAATTAGAAAAAACTATAACAAATTTCATTTGGAATAACAAAAGATCAAGAATATCAAGGGAAATAATGAAAAAAAATGTGAAGGAAGGGGGCCTAGCAGTACCAGATATTAAACTATTCTATAAAGCAGCAGTCATCAAAATAATATGGTACTGGCTAAGAGATAGAGAGGAGGATCAATGGAATAGACTTGGGGTAAATGACATCAGCAAGACAGTGTATGATAAACCCAAAGAGTCCAACTTTTGGGACAAGAATCCACTATTTCACAAATACTGCTGGGAAATTTGGAAAACAATATGGGAGAGATTAGGTCTAGATCAACATCTCACACCCTACACCAAGATAAATTCAGAATGGGTGAACGACTTGAATATAAAGAGGGAAACTATAAACAAGTTAAGTGAACACAGAATAGTTTACTTGTCAGATCTGTGGGAAAGGAAAGACTTTAAAACCAAGCAAGAGTTAGAGAAAATTACAAAATGCAAATTAAATGGTTTTGATTATATTAAACTAAAAAGTTTTTGTACAAACAAAAACAATGTAGTCAAAATCAGAAGGGAAACAACAAATTGGGAAAAAATCTTTATAACGAAAAACTCTGACAGGGGTCTAATTACTCAAATATACATGGAGTTAAAACAATTGTATAAATAATCAAGCCATTCCCCAATTGATAAATGGGGAAGAGACGTGAATAGGCAATTTTCAGGTAAAGAAATCAAAAGTATCAATAATCACATGAGAAAGTGTTCCAAATCTCTAATAATTAGAGAAATGCAAATCAAAACAACTCTGAGGTTCTACCTCACACATAGCAGATTGGCTAAAATGGAAGAAGGGGAGAGTAATGAATGTTGGAGGGAATGTGGCAAAATTGGGACATTAATGCATTGCTGGTGGAGCTGTGAACTGATCCAGCCATTCTGGCTGGCAATTTGGAATCATGCTCAAAGGGCTATAAAAGAATGCCTGCTCTTTGATGCAGCCATACCATTGTTGGGTTTGTACCCCAAAGAGATCATAGATAAACAGACTTGTACAAAAATATTTATAGCTGTGCTTTTTGTGGTGGCAACAAATTGGAAAAAGAGGGTATGTCCTTCAATTGGGGAATGGCTGAACAAACTGTGGTATATGCGTGTGATGGAATACTACTGTGCTAAAAGGAATAATAAACTGGAGGAGTTCCAGGCGAACTGGAGAGACCTCCAGGAACAGATGCAGAGCAAAAGGAGCAGAGCCAGAAGAACTCTGTACACAGAGACTGACATACTGTGGTAAAATTGAATGTAATGGACCTCTGTACCAGCAGCAATACAATGACCGAGGACAATTCTGAGGGATTTATGGTAAAGAACGCTGCCCACATTCAGAGGAAGGACTGTAGGAGAGGAAACATATAAGAAAAACAACTGCTTGAACCCATGGGTCAGGGTGGACATGATTGGGGATGTAGACTTGAAACTACCACACCAATGCAACTACCAACAATTTGGAAATTGGTCTTGATCAAGGACATATGACAAAACTAGTGGAAATGTGCATCGGCCATGGGTGGGGGGAGTGCGGGGGGTGAAGGGGAAAGGAGGAGCATGAATCATGTAACCATGTTAAAAATGAATATTAATAAATGTTTGAAAAAAAAGGTTGAGACTTAAAAACATTGAGTATTGAAGCTGCTATTGCTTTTGTGTTTGCATTAAAAACTTTACTATCTTCAAAGTGGTGCATTTATATCTTGTATGTCCATTGAAGTGTTACTGTAAATAAGTCTTATATGTCCAGTGAAATGTACTGGAGTGCTGCTCTAAGAATCCCTTAATGTCTCTTCAATAGCTATAGAATGGAGTATGGCAGCAAAGGCTACTCATACCTTCTAACAGAAAAGTCATAAACCATTCACCATTTTCCATATCCAATATTTCTATCACTGATCCGTTTTGCCTTAGGCTGTAGCTTTAAATAAAGTTTTGACACATATTCTTGTATAGATAAGTGACTAGGGGTCTTGGTAGCTAGAGTTTATGTGTCATGGTAGTCTAGTCATTGTACAATGTATTAACTTGTACTTGTCATAGTAGTAAAGAATTATCAGTCTTAATATTGTCAAAATATGTCAGGGGTCTCACCCAAGGTGATAGGTCAATCCAAGAGTTGCTTGTGTCTCTGGTATGCTTAACAGTACAACCATTGTCAATAATACCATTTCAAGAGTCTCATCATGTCTTTAAGTCTATATCATGTGTACAATTCTAGCAGGCTGGTGATTTGGCTTTGTTCCAGGTGTGTATTTCTCTTGTCCTCTTGTTCATTGCTCTGTGGTCTTTTTTCAGGCTGGTGATCTCTTAGCTCTAGTCTCCTCAGTGTTTCTGTAAGATGAGGCACCTAAACTGGCTTTTCAGCTGTCTCTGAAAAAATATAAGTGACCCCTGTGTTCCAGGTAATTAGTGGATCAGGGTCTTGTCATAAATTGGCTAAAGTGTCCATGCTTATGATATAGTCCTCACTGCTTTTTAAGTCATGATAATGCCTCATGGCACCATTTAGATTGTTCTCATTGAAATTTAAGTGTGAATATGACATTGTCTTTGGGGGGATCTATCATCTTCCCCTTATTACTTTAAATAAAAATATCTTGGTGGTGTGATTCCCACATTACAGTTGAGAGAAAACCTTTTTCTTATTAGTTTGTGATGAAATAGTTTTACTTTTCTAGAAATTTTTTAATAGTTTAGACCTGCTTGCTTAAAATCATAGGTATGCTGTTTCTAAATTTATGTGAATAATGGAATCCTTATTCCAATAAATAATTAGCTTGGTTTGTGATCAGCAACTTCCTCTCTGTTCTGCCAGTGTTGTCTTCTTTGCTGTATGAAGGGGAACAGCAGAAAGGCTGCTTACAGGGAAAGGGAGGGGATGAGCTGGTTGTGAGGGGGTGGGGGTCAGGGTTTGGGGAGGTGGGGTGAGGCGGCATTGAAGCCGCTGTGTGACTATGTGACCCAAGTTAAGACAGTGTGACTGGAGTGGGCTGGGTAGAGGAAAAAGGGGACGGGGGAAGAGGGAAAGGAGGAGAGTCTGATCTCCAGTTTTTGGCCTCTTGTCAAGTTCTGTAAGGTGATCTGTAAAAAAGATTATTTTGGATCTTTAAATCTAGTAGAAAATGATTATAGGTGTGTTTTTCTCTTCCTGTGTGTCAGCAAAGAAATTTTGAAATTTGAATTTGAAGAGAGTATTTTAACTTCTTAAATTTTATCTCAAAGCGGTGCTGCTGTAATTTATGGCTTAATTAGTTGATATATTGCTGAGGAGTGAAAAAGAAAAAAATCCTTCATTAACTACCTTCTCTTTTTAACTCTTCACTTTTGAACTTGCATGTTTTTGTCTTATCCTATTCACCTTAAGAATGAATTGTCTTTGCAGTAGAAATTCATATTACATTGTGACAAATTGCATTTGAATACATGTTAAACTCTTGTACCTATTATATCACATTTGCAGACTGACATTAAAATTTCTCCTCCAATATTCATTGTAATGTTATTTGATGCTTGCTAATCCATACATCAAAATATCTTTTAATTATTGATCATACAGAGTTTTTTTCCATATTACATTGCAATTTCTTTCAGAAAGCTGGTTACCCATAGCAGTTAGAGAAAATATTATCTTCTCAATTTTTAGTTGACTCAAATATCTTAGGCATGACTAAACATTCAAATCTGTAACCATTATTCATTTCAAATCCTAGTGAGAATAGACAATTCTTTTACCATTTAGTTTTGTAAAGAATCAAACTTATTTGAAGTTTTATACAACTTGTTAAATACTTTTCAACCTTGAATACCATAAGTACATTTCAGAATCATTAGTAGTTTTTCCACAGTCATGTTAACCTTTAAAATTGATTCTAAGTGAAAGTCCAGTGAGATTGTGGGATCAATTTTCCCTTCTGTTGTTGTAGTCTAGCCTTTTCCCCTGCCTCAGTGGCCAGCTAAGGAAGAGGAGAGCCTTTTTTTTCTTTTTTTTTTTTCGGTCTTTTATTGGTTATGTAAAATCTTAAAGTTTAAGAGGTTTACCTTACTTTGCCAGGTACCAGAGAATCCCAGGCAGGGAGGATCAGATTTCTTTCTGGCTGAATTCCCATTTTTTTGTTTGTGTACACAAGACAAGACAGTGATGGAGGACAACGACAGGTTTAAAAATAGACCACGTTTAACATAGATTAAGCATGCATTAAAATTGGTGTTGTTCTGGGATTATCTGTTGTTTTTACTCTTCTTTGCAGTTAGTTTTTAAAAGTCCTTGAGTATCTCTTGGTTAATGCTGGTTCTCTGTCCTTTCTGTTTTTTTTTTTTTTTAAGACACTGGGCCTTTAAATGTCTCATCTGGCAAGTACAAGAAGTGGAATTTTCCTTTTGAAAGTAAAACACTTCTGCTTTCTTTGTGATTTATTCTGAGGCTTTGTCAAAATTCTGTTTTTCTGTGTTTAATTAATTCTGTTTCTGTTTCCTGAAATCTTTTTTGAAATGAAATATATTGTGCTGTCTCTTTAAAAATGTTACTTACAAACTTTGAAGTTCGGTGCTTTGCTTCATGGGACTGTGGTCCTTCGATTCCTCATCCTGTTGTGAGAGACTTTTTCTGTGTTTCAACTTCTCTGTTGTTTAAGCTTGGTTGTGTCTTTTGCATCTCTAGAGAATTGCTCCTGGCTGGGAGTCTTGTGAGTGAAGTGGACATGCTGGCAGGGGAATCTCTGTTCCTTGAGGAGAATCAGATTAGAGCACAGCTTTTTTTGGCTACCTCAGGTGCTATGTATGGCTGGTGGTGTTCCTGTTTGGGGTGCCATGTGTTGCAGTCAACAGTTGTCCCTGTCTTGGTGCCATGTGTCGGGGCCATGCGAGGGATGCATGGTGATGAGTGATTGGATCTGAGAGCCATTGTAGCCATGGAGAGAGAAAATTAGCCTGCTAGATCATTAGTGGCTAGAGAGAAAGAGTGAAATAAGAAGGACAGGAAAGATTGTGGCCAGCATGCTTGAGAAGGATGGAGCAGAAGAATCATAGCAACATGACTGCGGATTGTGATCTTCATTTATTGTGACAAAGAGAAAGACTTTTATAGAGAGCAAAATATGAAGCATTACAACATTCTTGGCAGGGGAGGGGGGTGATGTTTATGAAAATGACTTGGCACATGAACATTACCAGGGCTGCTATTACAGATGTAAGCAAATTGAGAAACAGTGATTGCTAATCTGTTCTCGGGGAAAGGCAGGTTTGGTTTTTTCAGTGGTGGTGTTTCAAGGACTTCTTTGGTCTTTAGAGTGAGTGAGGGGGAACTCAGGGTTTAATGATGACCTTTGGCTGAGAGGAGTAGTGCCTTTGTGTGAGAGATTGGGACATTACCAGCAATCTCATGGCTGCTTTCCTCAGTGAGCCTCACATTTCTGAATTGTCTGAATCATTGTATTGCTGAGAGTATTTAAGTCCTTCACAGTTTGTCATCCCATGATAATGCTGTTACTGTGTACAATGTTCTCCTGATTCTCCTTATTTCACTGTGTATCAGTTCATGAAGGTCTTTCCAGTTTTTTCTGAAATAATCTTGTTCATCATTTCTTACAGAACAATTTCCATCACCATCATATAACACAATTTTCTCAGCCATTCTGCAGTTGATGGACATCCCCATAATCTCTAATTCTTTACCACCACAAAAAGAGGTACAATAAATATTTTTGTACAAGTAGGTACTTTCCCCTCTTTCCCTTTTAAAAAATACCTTTGGGATATAAACCTAGTAGTTCGGTATTACTGGATCAGAGGGTATGCACAGTTTTATAACCCTTTGAGCCATAGTTCCAAATTTGCCTTCCAGTATATTTGGATCAGTTCATTAACTCCAACAATAATGCTTGAGTGTCCCAATTTTGCCACATCCCCTCCAACGTTTATCATTTTCCTTTATTGTTATATTGGACAATCTGATAGGTTTGAGGAGATACCTCAGAGTTGTTTTAACTTGCATTTCTCTAATCAAGAGTGATTTAGAATGTTTTTTCTTATGGTTATTGATAGCTTTGATTTCTTCTTCTGAAAACTGCTTGTTCACATCCTTTGACCATTTGTCAATTGGGGAATGACTTCTATTCTTAAAAATCTGACCTAGTTCTCTAAAATTTGATAAATTAGACCTAGAGAAATTGCTATAAAATGTTTTCTCAGGTTGTTGTTTTCCTTCTGATCTTGGTTACATTGGTTTTGTTTGTGGTAAAGCTTCTTAATTTAATATAATCAAAATAATTCATTTCAATATCTTATAGTGCTCTCTATCTCTTGTTTGGCCACAAATTCTTTCCTTCTATATAGATCTTTTATGGAATCTATGGAAATTTAGTTCCTTTATCTAATGCTCTAGCCTAAGATTTGGATTTAAGATCCCTAGGTGGCCATGTATCTTAAAGGCTCCTGGGAGTGAATAACGATCTATATTATATCAGCTTATTTCAGGGGTCAGGAACAAAATTATCTTCCCTTATTTCAAAGCCCTTGACACTTGTTGGACCTTCCCAAAGTCTTTTTTTTTCCCTCCAGATTTATTTGGAGAGCTGAGCTAAACTAACCTGAAAGTTTCTAAGCCTTAATTCAATCCTCTCTTTCCTAGATCAGCCCAATTGGCTCAGCTTACTCCCTCAGGGTTCTCTCTGAGGACTCTAGCTCACAGCATTATATTTGGTACACAGTGGCTACTCAATACTCCCAAGGGAGGAGTTTTCACAAATTCTGTCACGCAGAATTAAAAAAAATTACAGTAACAAGAGCAGAAAATTTCCACACGATAAGAATCAATATTTCTATCACCAAAGGTGCCCTAAGTGTAGAGTTCTTGGGTTCTGGTTTGGGACCCTAGGAGAGATTATTCTACACACATACACACAGAAGGACAATGGGTTCTGCCTCCCTTCATTATTAAAGATGGTTTGTGGGCCCATTCTTCTGAAGATCTCTAGTAGGCTGTTCTTTGAACTCTGGTTCAAGAATCAGATATTTTTCCATAATAATGATTATTATAAAGACAACATTTTTAATAATGAATGTGAAAGGCTTTGATTAGAAACAGTGCAGGTGAGGAAGTATTGCCCTGTTTTTCAAGACTGGTCCAGTTTAGTTGAGTGGCAATAAGAGCTTTTAAAAATATGTCAATTTAAAAAAAACACTATTATCTTGCTTATGAATAATTCTGTGGCTTATAAAGCCTTATTTTTTTCTTCCTTCATGGTTCAGAAAGCAAAAAAGTAAGAATGCCTCTAAACAAACAAGCCTGAGAATACTTTTTATTTACCTAAATGGAGACTTAGAAAGAAATGGATACCTTTATTTCTAAATATATTTCCTCTCTTTTGTTCTATTTCTACCTGAGGGCCTTTCATTATGAACTAAGCCAGGAAGATCTTCCTTTGTTCAATGGTGATTCTGAACTGGGTTCTCTACCACTCTGTTTTCCTCACCCACTCAGGAGTCTTACCCCCCTCGCCCACTAACCTTGATACCACTCTGAGTTTCTGTTTAGAATATTTTCTTGTTTGAATTCCCAGGGTCCAATTTCTTCTCAGAATGTTTGATGCTATTGGTGTATTTTTTTAAAAAAAATTCATTTCAGCCAGCATTCAGCATTCTTTTTATATGGGGGCAGACAAATATGTAAACAGCTATAAACCAATTTCTTCACTGTGTTTTTCTCCTTTGGTGTCACCACCTGAGGAGTTAAAATGCACCTGATTTTAAGAAGAAATGATTTGAAGACTGGCAGTGAACAAACAGTTTGCTATTGTGAAAAAGAAGAAGGAATATTGGAAAATACTGAACAACAAAGCATAGTTGTATGGTTTAAATCTGCTGGAAACCCCTCTACTTCTTTCAGGCAGATAAGGCAAAGACCATAACCTTCAATTTGGGAAGGACCTCTATTGTAGTATACCAAGGTGACTTCCCATTTTCTGTGCTTGGTATCTTGTGTTCAAGGAGTTCAATGACTCATTAAAAGCCTTGGATTAGTACATCCCTATCCCCTACCTGTGAGACAGGAAATATGAAGTATTCCTATACTGTGGAGCTAGGAACAGATACAGAGGTTTTCCCAGTCATAAAACTAATTAGTTAGTACCTAAGAATCAAAACCAGGACAGTTCTCATTGGTCTAAACTTTTTTGGTGTTTGGTATAAATAATAATATTTTTAATAAGCCTCTTTGACTTTGATAAAATGAAAAATAGAGAGAGGAAAGAAAACTTCATAGACAAGTGATGGTAAACTTATGGCACATGTGCCAAAGATGGCACACAGAGTGCTCTCTGTGGGCACACTCACTTCCCTCACCCAACACCATCCCTCACCCCAGTGTTCATTACTAGAAAATCAGAGGGACTCGAGTGGAGCTACTCTCTTCCCCCTCTCCACCATGCCTGATATTTTTTCACATTCCCATTGGGCTACTGAGCACAGGGAACACACTGTGGGGTGGGGTAAGGTGGGTGGCTCACCGGTGGCAGAGCTGGAGGGGAGCAGAGTGCTTGAGCCACTCTCCTCCCTCTCTTCACTTGTATTGAGGACATTTTTTTACTTCACCACCTCTCTGCCCAGCAGCCCAATTGGAATGCTTTCTCCTTCCCCTGTGTTGAGTAAGGCTGGGAGGGGCATGGTACTTGGTCTCTGGGGGTAGGGCACTGCAGGTGACCTCTAAAAGGTTTACCATCACTGAAGACTTTTCTTGGATTAGTCATTTTTGCAATGTTTAAAAGTATTTCCTATGAATATTCCAGTTACATTTTTAACTTAAGAAATATCTTTATTATTGCCAAAAAGTGGAATATTGAATGGAAATTGATTAACAAAGTCCATTAACAAGTAAAATAATGTTTTTTTTCCATTAAAATGTCTCATTGATGCTCTTTATTTTAAATCACAATCATTTTGGCAAATGTTGCTTCTGTTGTCTCCCATCATGCTTTAGATTCAATAGTCACCCGGAACAAAGGAAAACAAATAAATATTCATGACATCATTCCCTTCTTTCTACTTGGCTTAAAAAGGAAAAAAAAAGAAAAGCAAACCCTCATAATAAATATTCACAATTGAGCAAAATAAATTTTCATATTGGCCCTATCCAAAAAATATGTAATATTCTGTACCCTAAATACATCTTTCAGAAGGTAGGTAGTTTTTTTCATTATGAATCCTCTGGAATTGTGTTTGATTGTTGCATTGATCAGTGTTCTTAGGTCTTTTAAAGGTGTTTATCTTTACCATGTTTTTATAGAAATTGTTCTTTTGGTTCTGCTTACTCTACTTTGCAACAGTCCATACAAGTCTTCCCAGGTTTCTCTGAAATCATCCCCTTTATTTCTTATGGCATATTAGTTTTCTATTATATTCTTGCATCATAATTTGATCAACTATTCCCCAAATGACAGGCATCTCTTTAGTTTCTAGTTCTTTGATCAAATGTCAAATATTCCTTTGTTGAGATTTGTTGTTATTTATTGTTGTTTATTTGTTCTCCTCACATTCCTGATTTTGTATTGGACTTAGGAATATTTTCTATCTGGTTGACACAACACATACACAGATATGTAAGTGCAAGATAATTTGAGGAGGAAAAAAAGCACCACCAACTAAATAGATCAGAGAAAGCTTCATGTAGGAGGCAGTACCCCAGATGAACCTTGAAGACCATCATAGATTCTAAGGGTTGGTGATAAGTACATTCTAAGTGCAGGAATCAGCTTGTATAAATGCACAAAAATAAGAAAGAGTATGGAAAGTTGAGTTTAGGAAATGGCTAATAGGCCATACTGACTTATACTTCTCCTATAATTAAGACTACACAAATGGGAATCATATAAAAGGGATCTAGAAAGGGAGGTGGGAGTCAGTGCCTAGCGCTGGGTTCTGCCCAACTACTGAATTAAATTGAATTACATAGGAGTAGTTTCTTTCTCCTGAGAGACACTGGTAAAGTGCTGATTTGAGAGTTGTATCAATTTGAATTCTAGCTGTGACATTGCCTCTGTGACTTTAGGCACATAGTTAAACCTGTCTGATCTTGTTTCCTCAACTATAAAATGGGGATAATAATACTTGTATAACCTACTTTACAAGGTTGTTTTTGTTATTATTGTTGTGTGTATGTGTGTATATATGTGAGTGCTTTAAAAACTTTAAAATGCTATATAAATGAGTTATTTCGCAAATGTGAATATCAATAATATCCACTTTCCATTCTGGTTAATCATTTAGTATACAGAATTTGGTAAGAACTATAGCTCTTGTCTCACACAAACCTGGAGTTTCTCATCAATTAATATTCCATAGGGCTAAATTATACCCCACCCCCACCCCAAGTCATTACTTTCCCTAAAAGTTCCCCCAGCTTTCATGTAAGCATTCAGGCTAATAAAACATCACTTATAGAACAGGCTTTATTTAATCCTTTACAAACATAAAGAACTTAGTCTGAGAAAATAAACACAAAGTTTTCCTTTTTTCTTTTCTTTTGACATTAATTCAAAACATTAAGATGGCACAATGGAAAGAATTTTGGGCCTGGAGGCAAGAAAACCTGAATTCAAATCCTGCTTCAGAAACTTACCAACCTTATGAACCTGGCCAAGTCACTTAACCTCTGTCTGTCTTAGTCATTGTGAGGATCAAATGAGATAATATTTGTAAAGTTCTTAGCAAAGTGCAGACACATAATTGGCACTAAATAAATATGTATCCCCTTCTCTATCCTTACTTTTTAATTGGTTTCTCATTTGGGATCTCAATAACATCTTTACCTTCTCCAAGGACCTATAGTCACTCTAGTATAGCATTAGCAATTTTGACCTCTTGCAATAGGTTTGGTCAACTCTTCCCTTCATGGCTTCTATCATTTTTCTTTTTTATTCCCCTACCCTTTTACTTTTCAATGCAGCTATTGTTCCTTCTCTCCTTTTTTTTTTTAACCCTTAACTTCTGTGTTTTTGTTCTTAGGTGGAAGAGTGGTAAGGGTGGGTGATGGGGGTCAAGTGACTTGCCCAGGGTCACACAGCTGGGAAGTGGCTGAGTCCAGATTTGAACCTAGGACCTCCTGTCTCTAGGCCTGACTCTCAATCCACTGAGCTAGTCAGCTGCCCCCTCTTCTCTCCTTCTGTATCTTGAACTCTCTTTTATTTGTCAATGTTTCCCTTTGGAACTAGTTCTCCCTCTCCTAGGGCACTGTGTAACTTCTTGTAGAAGTCAAGTGAATATACAAGACATTCTCCAGAGAACTGAGCCCCTCTCCATTTTTCTCTGTCCCACCTCTTTGACGTCAGCTAATTCTGAGTCCATACATGGTCCTCTTGCAGTTCCCTTTTCAAGGTCAAGCCCAAGGGCATAGTTCAGATGTATGAATTAGTCATCAATTTGAGTGGATCAGAAAACAAATGCTTCATTAGTGGTATGATGAAGACTCTGGAGAAGTGAGATTCCCACCTTGCATTTTGTCAAGAATACACAAAGGACAGAAAGGCCTTATTTAAAGTAAATATCTTAGGTTTATAAAATAGATTTCTTTCAGGTGCTCAGAGACTTTTGCAGATTGTTGTTGTACCAGTTCCATGAAGCAAGTCAATTATTGTTTTGTCTAAAAAATCTTTTATTTATGGTTTGTTAGTGGAAAAATTTCAGAGCAAAACATTATCTTATGTCTTTTGATTTGATATTCTTTCTTTTTTCCTTCTTTTTTTTTAAAGGAGAAAATATTTTATAGCCCCTTTCTAAAAACTCAGTGTGCTATACAAAGAACTTCATTTTAAATTTAAACAAATTTTAATTTAAAATTATTTTTGGGAACAAGTCTGAAAATAGGAAGAAATGGAAGAAAAATGAAAAATTAATATAAGAAAAGAGAAGTAATGATTTAGCACCCACTGGAGAATTGCTTAACTCATTGAACCCTGCTGTCAGCCTGCTGGTAGGTAATTTAAAATTTAAAATATATGCAAGTTATTTTCTGGAGTTTGAGCAACAGTAAAATGGAGCTACTTTTCCAGTCCCTAATATTTTCAAGACAAATGCCTCTATTCAGAAGACCAATCAAGCATCTAGGTAAACACTATCCCTCTCTCTCCCCCTATTCCCCCTATCCTCATTCTGGTAAACCCTAACAAGGAATTTTCCCATTTATAAAAAGTGAGTGGTTTGGACTAGATAATCTCCAAATTTTTCTTCTAGCTATGTGATGGTTTTGTGAAATGATCAGTCATAACTTTTACCCTTTTCCAGATACAGCCTGGCAATCTGTTTCCCCAAATCATTCACACATTAGAGGGCTGGGCCAGCACTCTTTCTTGGCAAAATGTGCTTGTGGTGGAATGTTTTTGTGTGTTGGCTCTGGGTATTGCCACTGATTTTTAAGGAACACTGACTGCTCTGTAATGACCTCCCTTAATGCTACAACCCCAGTCTTGGAAATTTCCACTTGGTTCAGTGGTTGCTTCTTTAAGCAACTACTAATCAGTTTCAAAAGGCTTACCAGGAACTACCTTGGAAGACCCTTATCTACACAGAGCCATGAAGGATTGCTTACTCTCCTCGCAAAAAAATGACAAACACTTTTATTTAAGAATGTAATTCTTTCAGCACTGGAAAAGATGTCTAAACTTCAGTAACTTTTTAAGGTGACTCAGACACCTCAGTTTACTTGTTCTTTGCAATTTGCCTTGCTAACATTGTTTTATTTAGAGAATTAAATTCCTTTAAGAATTTTTATTGATATTTTTCATTTTTACAACATTTTCATCATCATCATCATCATCATCATCATCATCATTTCTGAATATCCCTCCCCTCTCCTTGATTCAATAGGATATTCCTTATAACGTAAAAAATGAAAGAGGAAAAAAGTAGTTTAGCAAAACTAACCTATGTAAGATAATGAGTCTGACATATACATTATTCTATACTATAAATCACCTCTATTAAGGGAGAGAGGTCCATTTTCTCAGTTCTTCTGGGCCAAGCTTCTTGGTTATTATAGTTACACAATATTCAATTAAATTTTTTCTTCCTTCTCATTTACACTATTGTTTCTGTTCTCCTGGTTCTTTTTCCTTCACTCCCATCAGTTGATAGAAGCCTTCTCATTCTTCTCTCTATTCTTCATGTTAATAATTTCTTATAGTACAATAACATTACATTATATTCATGTATTACAACTTGTCCACAGTTGATGGGTATCTATATAATTTCTAGTTCTTTCCTATCACAAAAAGTACTGATATGAATATTTTGGTATACTTGGAATATTTCTATGTCCTTGAGTTATATATGGCTAGCAGAGGAATAAATCACCAAGTCAAAGGGTATAGGGATTTTTCTTACTTTTTAAAATGTAATCTTCAATTGTCTCCCAGAATGCTTGGATCCATTCATACCTTCATCAATAGTATATTAGTGTGTCTATCTTTCTACATCCCATCTCCTCCCAGAACTATCTATTTCTATCTTTTGTCATTTTTGCCCATTTTCTGGGTCTGAGGTTAAACTTTGGTAGGTTAGATTTGTATTTCTTTTAGGGAATTAAAATTAAAAGTCTATGACTTATTCCCTACTAATTTCTTACAATGTCCTATAGGACATCTGGAAATTAAATACAAAATTACTCTTGGTTTATATATAAAAAGGTGAGTTAGAGTCTTAAAGTAAAATATAACTCATATAACACATGTTCAGATAGTAGGTACAATGCCTTAGGTTCTAAGACACTGATAAGCTAAAGGAGCCAGAGGATGGTGAAGGATCTTGGGTATATGGCATATGAAGATCAATTGAAGTAACTAGTCATCTTTAGCCTAGAAGGAGAGATGACTAGAGGGTGGGAGGCATGACAACTGTTTTTAAGTTTCTGAAAATGTGGTCATCAAGTCATCTGCATAAATGGACAATTTTATTTTCTCCATGCTAGTTTATATCTTTAATTTGGTTCTTTTATCTTAATTCTGTTGCTCCTGAAAAGGGAGGATCAGGCTTGTTCAGTTTGGCTTTGGAGGGCAGAACTAGGAATGATGGAATAGGTAGAAACTGGAAAGGCAGAAATTTTGACTGGATGTTAGGGAAAACTTAATAATAATGAGAGTTTTCCCACAGAAGAAAGGGCTGCCTCTGGAGGGAATGGATTTTCCTTACCAGAGGTCTTTATGCAAAGATAGAGCAACCAATTCTTGGGTAGTTTGAAGAGGTGTCCTCTAAGGTCCTTTTCAAACCTATGACTATCATATATTTCCTTTGTTGACTTAGATCACAACTTCTCCATGCCTCAGTGCATCTTTGTGAGTTTTTTTTTTTTGACAAAACAACCTTCATCTGTTGGACAGCTTTCTGTCAAGGAACCTATTGGTTTAGTGAGGCTGGTTCTTGGTTGTAGTCTTGACTGATCCAAATATCAAACCTTTCTAGTTTATTTTAGTAGGACCTTTCAGATTTTGTGCATTGTTAGCATAGCTTTTCAAAATCAAGGCTATCTCCATGTCATGGTGAAACATTGGAAGAGAACCTTAGTGGAAGAGGATTTTATATACCCAGCATGAAATCCTTTAAGATGTTTTTGTATGATAAACTCCTATTATATTTTTGTCCTTTTGAAATAAAGCTTAAGAAAAATACCACATGGATGTCTGTCAATTGGGGAATGACTGAACACATTGTGGCATATGATTGTGATGGAATACTACTGCACTGTAAGAAATGATGAGCAGGTTAGTTAAAAAACATGGAAATATCCAATGAAATTATGAAAAAGAACCAAGAGACCATTATGTATAGCTATGGAACTAATGTTTGAAGAATACCTTGTAAATATCTCTAGAGAAAGACTTGATAAATAGAAACATGAAAGACATAGTTTATAGACACATTTTTTTCTTTTTGTCAAGTGATACCTTCTCTGGTGTAGGGAGAGGAAGAGAGAGATACTTGGGAATTTTGGCATAGGCAACAAAAAAAGAAAAAAGAAAAATACCTCATTTCATTTTCAAACAGATTCATGCAGCTCAGGAGATGGCCGTTAGAGGGCAGGCAATCCTCACATAAATAGCTATAGGGTTCAATGGCCTGGTGAATTTTTGCATCGAGATCTTTGACTTTGGGGGAAAGGTAGAATCACAGAATTTCAGAAACGGAAAAACCAGGGACAAAGCTGTAGATTGTGAGTTGGAAGCTGCCAGCTTGTCAAACTCTCTCATTTTAAAGATGAGCAAACCCGCCACTGCCTTGGATTTTATCCAGTTTGATATCCTACCCAAAGCATGAGTCTTTTCTACAAAAATTCAGATATATTTTCTGGAATTTGTTTGGCCTAGGGGATTTACTTGACAGGTTATTTCACTTTTTGACAGCTTTAATTGCTAGCAAGTTCTTTTTTGCAATGAATCCAAATCTGCCTTCCTTGCTCCTAGTTGTATCCTATGGAGTCAAACAGAATACAATCCCTCCTCTATCTGATCATCTGTCAATTTTTTGAACACAAAGGTGATGCGTCTATCTCCCTCTTTCCCCCAAATCTTTTCTTCAGCCTAAACATTCCCAGTTCTTCCAATTCTCAGATATATTGGATAGAATGGAAGTTCCTTGAGGGCCAGGACTGTTTTTCATCTTTGTTTTTGTATCCTTAGTGTCTAGAATTGTGCCTTACATTTAGCAAATGTCTAATAAATATTTGTTGTTGGGTCTGAGTCCTTTTATTCTCTTGGCCACCTACTTCATTGTCAGCTTCTCAAATTCCCTTCTAAAACATGGCATCCAAGCCTATCTAAAACTGAACCCAAAGTTCCAGAGGTGATTCTACTAGGTAGAGAGAGGGCAATGGACATTCACTTTTTCTAACTGGACTCCAAGCTCTTTGAGAGGACAGGGATCACATTTATTGCTTCTCTATCCTTCATGGTGTCTAACAGTGCCAGGCATCCATCAATATCCTTAATAATAAAATGGAATAGTTATTCTTGTTTGAACCTTTACAGTTTCCCAGTGAGATATCTTCCTTGTTTCTTGGCTTTAGTAGGATAAAAGGACAGGGAAATGGTATGCTTTGAAAATGGATTTCATTCTACCTTTCTTGGTTTCATTGCATACTCCTCACTCTCAATTTCTGGATTTTATTCAGTCGTGGCCATTAGACCCATCCAGTGTGGTGCAGTGTAGAGAATGCTGGCCCTGGATCTAGGAAGATATTACTTCCAATTCCTCCTCAGATGAGTAAAAGCTGTAGACTAAGAATATCACTTAGCTTTTTCTGAGCTTCAGTTTTCTCATCAATAACATGATAACTGTACTACCTATCTCACTGGGTACTATGTGGCCCAAATGAGATAATAGATATATGTGTTGTTGTCCAGTCATTTTAGTCATGTAGTTAAGACTCTGTATCAGATTCTCTTGGCAAAGATACTGGAGTGGTTTGCCATTTCCTTCTGCAGTTTATTAAGGCAAATAAAGGTTAAGTAACTTGCCCAGGATCACCAAGCTAGTGAGTGTCCCAGGTCAAATTTGAACTCAGGTCTTCCTGACTCTTGGTCCAGTGCTCTATCCATTGTACCACCTAGCTACCTCAATAGATACATAGTACTTTGTAAACTCAAAAGCATTATATATGTGTCAACTATTACTACGACACTATTTTCCTCAACACCTCTTTTCCACATCAGACAATATTAAAGGGATAATGGGTACATTAAGAATCCATAGCCATCAAGGATAATAGGAGCTATGACTTCATATTTTCCCAAAGGCTTCCATCAAATGAAAATTGAGCTGAACTTAAATGCTATCTGTAATTCCTTCCACCTGAACAACTCAAAATTCTTAGCATCTGAGTTCAATCGACACTGTTTACAGTATTTTGCCAGCTTTCAGCACTTAACACATACCCTATCACTCCACTAACCCTCAGAAAAAATATCTCGAACTTTAATGTGGTTTAATGAGGCATCCTTTATATCTACTTTATATCTATCTCTATATAGTTATGTATGTAACTCATTCTTCATATCTACTTTCATTCACTAGGACTGTGGAGGCTGGTGGATAGGATGGACCATCAAATGAGAATTCCTGTGATCTGATAGTTTGAACTATCCTAAAGGTTTTTGGAAATCTACTCTTCTACCTCTGTTACCTTTATTAACATGCTATCCTTTAGTACTTAAAAAAATATGGAAAAGGAGCATGTGTGATTCATAAAATAAGGTTCAGCTAGATTCTTTCTGGGGAAGGAAACTTCTCATTCTCGCTGGACTCCAGGTAATTTGGCTCTATTGTGGATGACCCATAGGAATCAGTTCACTGGAGAAATGAGTGATGGCAATGGTACTCAAAGCAACCACTGTTCATTTATTTAAAATATTTTAGTGTTAAATATTCGGAGATAAATGTGTTGTCAGGGCTGATCTTGGGGTGGCAGCAGAAACTCAGCATGGCGTTTTAATTTAACTTATTGCGTTTCTACTCATTGAAAAACATAGCACATCGAAGCAGCTGCTGGGAGAACACTTTTCAGACTATAAATTGGGCCTAGAGTGGAGGCTTAATTAAATCATTCCTGAGGTCACAGGAAGGAAAGGCAAACCTCTCCTGAGCAGGTTTAACCCTGTTTCACATAAACCGATGGCTCAAGAACTTGGAAATATGTCAGCGGGGCTAATTGAAATATACCTTTCAGGGAGGTGGCACATTCCTTGGTATTTCTTTCAAACAAGAAATCTGAACTCATGTTCAATGCTCCACTCTTTTACCTGATACAGCGTGGGTGGTAGACATATAGGAGAGCAGCTGCATTTGGCCCTGAGGAAAGTGAAAGTAATACTAGCCCTATCTGTGACCTGCATTTCTGCCCAGCATCTCAATGTATATAAAAAGTGCTCAAAGCTTTCATAATGGGACTGCTCGCTGAGAAGCCAGGTTCCTTTCCAACATTATGCCATGGATCCCTAAGGCTTTGCTGTGCAGTAACTGAGCATTGGAAAGGTCAAATAATCAACACAAAGCCTCCTAGCACGTCAATGATGAAGCTGGCATTGGAATCTAATTCTCTCGACTTTAAAAAATTAGTGCATTTTTACACATGGAGTATATATATATTCCCCCCACTACAAGAGAAGCATTCACCCATAATAGCATCAAACAGTTATAGAGTGCTTCAGAATAAGCAAAGTATTGTAAATACATGATTTCCTTTGAGCCTCTTAGCAACCCTATATGATAATAATAGTAATAATAACACCTAGCATTGATAGAGCACTTTAAACTTTGCAAAGCACTTTATATACACATATGTGATTACATACATACATACATATTCATATATTTCATTTGTTCTTTACAACAACCCTATGAAATAGGTTGCTGTTATCCTCATTTTACAGACAAGGTAACTGAGGCCAAGAGAAGTTAAGTAACTTAGTGTCACATATCTAGTAAATATTTAAGGTAGGATTCAAACTTAGGTTTTCCTGCTTCCAAGTCCAGCACTATATCCTCCTACTGCTACTCAGTTGCATCGATTCGTCTGTAATTACAATATTTTCTCCCATTTTGCAGATGAAGAAACTGAGTCAAGAGAGGTTACATGACTTGACTGTAGTTATATAGCTGCAAAGTGTCAGAGGCAAGGTTTGTATCTAAGTATTCCTGACTATAAGTCCAACACTCTTGGAACACTGTTCCAAGCAGGTTCTTAGGAGTGTAATCCACACTTGGAATTTTGTCAAAGGGCTCAGACACAGAGCAAGGGGAAATGGGAGCTGTTTGTAGGTAGACTATCTTCTCTGCATTCCTTAAGCTCTGAGGTGACTTGGACTTGACATAAGGGCAGACAATCCAGAGTGCTGCTGATCTTTGGCCTTAGAGAAGGGGGTTTGTGGGTGCAAGAATCAGGGACTGAACAAAAAAAATGCACATGTAATACAGATTTACTTGTGTCACAGGGTTTAAATAGGAGTTCAGGGACCCAGGGCAGTGCACACTGCAATGAAATGTTTATTTAAGTAGATATTATCTGGGATCTGGCACAGGCACTTTCCATTTCTGCAGACACTACAATTTCTATGATTGTGGAAAGTAAGAGGAGGTCTATGACTATATTGACAGTAAGTAGCCTAGCAGGGAAGGGGCAGCCAGGATCCCAGCCAACCCTGATTGGATGATCACTTCTGTGCTCTCCCATCTCTAAGAGGGATATTGGCCTTTTTTTGGTAGGCAGGCAAGGATAAGGTGCTTTGTTAGGAAATCAAATTCCCCAGTCATTCTAAAGGGGAGGGTAACAGTTAGCTTAAGGGAGGCTAGGGGGCACATTGGATAGAGTGCTGGGTCTGGAGTGAGGGAGACTCATCTTCCTGAATTAAAATCTGACCACAGACACTTGCTTTCTGTGTGACCCTGGGCAAGTCATTTAACCCTGCTTGTTTTACTTTCCTCATCTGTAAACTGATCTGGAGAAGGAAATGTCAAGCTACTCCAGTATCTTTGCCAAGAAAATCCCAAATGGCGTCATGAAGAGTCAGTTACCACTGAAAAAAATGACTAAATGACAGCAGTTAGTTTACCCTTGGCCAGCTTAGTCCCTCTTGCCAAATTCTTGTTATATACACGCACACAAAACACAGGTAGCCAACAGTCATTTTTGTAGCAAATGGTGAAACAAAAGTCAAGATGAAGAGGGTAGGCAGATTATGGCAGACAACTGCATACCCAAGATTTCAGTGGACCCTTTGACCCAGAGGTACAATAAAATGTCAAACAAGAAGGGAACACTCACTGAGGAAGTCTGCACTTATTGTATGGGGTTGTAGGCATTGGTAGTTAAGGGACATGTTGTGGGAAGGTTGACTTTCTTCTTATGCCTGTGAGTTTGGGGAGTTCTCCCACCCACCATGCTTTTTCTTTCCTTTGTCTCTCTCAAATACTATTTGTCTATGTTCTCTGAAGTTGCTCCACCAATCACCTGTACCACATGTATTATCATGGACATAAAGATTTCTTAGCTAATCAGAAGTCTCATCTTCTGTATATGCAACACTAGACTTCACTGGGCTGTCCTTCAGGGCACCACTATCTGGGGCAGGAGTATGGCTTTACACAGAGAAGCTAGGAGAAAGAAAGAAGAAATGCCATAATGAGCAGGAGATAGGAATCAGAGGTTACATTTGTACCAATAATCTTGTTTGGGGTGGTCTTAGAGGTCAATGACCTATCTTCCTCCATCTCCTTCCCCTTTTCTATAAAGTCAATAGTATTATGGTTTATTTACTTTTTTTAAAGGCATGGTTCCCCTCTATGTTTAGGAATTATTATTTTCCTCCCTAAATGTTTTTTTTCTTAAGCCAGCACTTACAATAACCTGGTCATCAGCAGAAACTCTAAGTTGTGTTTGTTTTCATTAATGATTACGTATAAAGAAAAGATTAAAAAAAGTTCCTTCTTTTAGAGAAACAAAATATTTGGGTCAGACTAAACTTGGGAGCTTGGAGCTAATTTAGAAACCATAGGGACAAAAAAAGGAGGTTGACACAACTTTCAAAAGCCCGATGACAAATTTGGAATTGTTATACTCTTAAAAATGAGTAGGAAGTTGATGAAAACAGCAGGCTATGAAGCAAGAAATGCACAGACATTTAAAACTTTGCCTTTCCCTCCCAGTAGCTATCAAGCTGGGGTAGAAAAGAAAGCCGTGTTCCTATAAAGAGAGAGGGCAATCGGTTGCACAGAAATGGCAATTCTACCTATGAAGAGGAATAAGTTACTAAGGAAGCTCTGCCCATGTGAGTAGAGGGAAAGAGTGTTGTTTGGGCATATTTATATAGATATAAAGGCTTAGTGGATGATTTGACAGTTGAACCTACTTAGTAAGAGGACCTTTCTATCATAAATTCAATATTGGAAGGACTTTCAAGATCATTGAGTAGATAGTTCCTTGAGGGGCTTTTGCCTTTTTTTGTGTGTGTATTCCCAGCACTTAGCACAGTGCCTGACACATAGTAAGTACTTAATAAATGTTGGTTGAATGAATGAAATCCTCTCATTTTTTAAAATACAAGAAGAATTTATTCTTAATCCTTATTTATTCCTATTTTTAAAATTGCAAAAATACTTGACACAATTTTCACATATATGACAGACATATTGGGAACATTTACAAGTACATAGTGGTTAAAAATCTTCAGTTTTATATTTTTTATATATCACACATCTTTTTTTAAAAAACTCTACCTTTTGTCTTAGAATTGATACTAAGTATGGGTTCCAAATCAGAAGAGTGGTAAGGGCTAGACAATTGGAATTAAGTAATAGGGTCACACAGCTAGAAAGTATTTGAGGCCAGATTTGAAGCCATGACCTCCCATTTTCAGGCTTGGCTCTCTATCAACTGACCCATCCTGTTGTCTTACCTTACTCTCATTTTGCAAAGAGTAGATATCAGGGAGATGTTACTATTATTGCCTTGTAGACAAACAGAGCTTTGTCCAAAACTCTGATTTTAATGATAAGGGAACTGAGACCCATGAATGATAAGTGTCCTGTTCAATATTGCACTTTTATTAAGTTGCAGGACCAGGATCTTGGATCTATTCACTGAAGGGTCTTAATAAAATATTTTAATCTTTTCTTTTTGTCATAGAATTTTTTTATAATATGATTACATGATTACTGTTTATGTAGTATCTCTCACTACAAACATCATTTTTTCCTATGAATATTTCAAGAAGATATGATAGATTCATGAGCAACCAAGCAGTACAGTGGATAGAGTACTAGGACTGGAGTCAGGAAGACTCATTTTCCTGAGTTTAAATCTGACCTCAGATATTGACTGGCTATATGACCCTGGGAGATTCACTTAACTGTGTTTGTCTTAGTTTTCTCATTTTAAAAATGAACTGGAGAAGGAAATGACAAACCATTTTAGTATCCTTGCCAAGAAAATCCCAAATGGGGTCATAAAGAGTTGGACACAACTGAAAATGACTGAACAACAAATCACAGATTCAGAGTTCAGTATAGGGGGCTTCTAAATCATTTAATTTGGTCTTTTTATATTTCACAAGAGGAAACTGAGACTTGTAAGAAATAAAGAGTAAAACCCATGTATCTCTAAGAAATTAGAATAAGTATTTGCAATATTACTATAAAATGAAAAGAGGTATTTTAAGTTATTTAATTAGCAGAAGAGAAAGTTAAAAACAATTAACTTTGATTCAGCCAAATTAGCCTGATATATTAAGTACTCAAGATTGATTCAATTCCTTAACAGAACTTCACCCTCCCACCTCCAGCTGCTTACCTGGAAGAGAAGAACTTCTCAACTATATGGTCCCTGGAGAAGATGGAGCCATATGGCCCAGACTGCTAGATAGAAGAAGGAGGATTTCCTAGACAATATTAAATTCCTGGAGAGTTTGGGGGGAATCTAGTTTTTGAGAAAGAAGAAAATCTTCAGAGGTTCCTTTTTACCAACAAGACTAGGACAAAAACAAACAAATAACTTCTCAGTCTGGCATTTAAATAAAGGCTTCTATAATCTGAATCCCAACTATATTTCCAATGTACTCCACATTCCTTCCTTCATTTGCTCTTTGGTCTAGCCTAACTTTCCTATTTACTATTTCCTTTATGCAACATTCCATTCCCTCACATCTCTGCCTTTTCAAGTGACCTTCCATGGTTTAAATACTTCTATCGCCATCTCTACCTTGTGGCATTTCTGTCCTTAAAAGCTTGGCTTATATGCAATTTCTTACACAATGCTTCTCTTGAAATTACTTTGTATATTTTTGTATTTACATGCTGCTACTTATTATCTCAGTAGAAATGTAAGCTTTTTGAGAGCAGACATTATTTTGCTTTTTGTTTTTGAATACTAAGTGCTTAACACAATACTTTATATGTTATAGGTGGCTTAATAAATGTTTGTTTAGTTAAACTGAATACCCTTTCCTGTGCTTCTTGCATTGTTGATGGAGATGGGTTGAAGGTGACCTAGAAAACCATGGATTAATTGGCCTTTCAATTGTGACCTAGTTTATTCCTCCTTTATTCATTTCTTTAGTAAATTTGTTTTTTCAAGACTTTGAGTTACTGGAAATTTTGATTCTTTAGACACTGGTGTTTCATGATTTATACTATCACTGGGAAAATATTAGTATCAAACATCCACTATAGAAGTTTCTTAGAAGAATATGGATGAGGAAGGACTAGGATGAGTTGCAACACAGGCTATTAAATGGAATACCTGCCTTGAAGAGACTGACAATCCATTAAAGGCTTTTATTTTATTTATAGTCCTTATAGTACATCTGTATTATACTCCTTTGTTTTAAGAAATGATAAGCGGATTACATGGAAAGACCTACATGAAATTAAGATAAATGAAATGAGCAGAATCAAGAGAACATTAAATATAACAATAGAAATATTATTTCAAGAATGACTTGTATATGTCCACCTCCAGAGAGAAAACTGATAGATACAAGCAAGACATAGTTTTATACATGTACTTAACACATTTAAATACATGTATGTGCATATATGTATATTTATATTTTAAACCCTTACCTTCTGTCTTAGAATGAATACTAAGTATTGGTTCCAACGCAGAAGAGTGGGAAGGGCTAGGCATTTGAAGTTAAATGACATACTCAAGGTCATTCAGCTAGGAAGTGTCTGAGACTTGATTTGAACCCAGGATTTCCTATCTCTAGGCCTGGCTCTTTATCCACTGAGCCTACATATAACTTTTTTTCAAATGATGCCTTCTTTAGGGTTGGGAGGGAAAGGAAGAGAGAGAAGGAATTATCTGGGAATCTTAATGCAAAAAAACCCAAATAAATTTAAATCAGACCAGCTAAATTATTTTAAAAAGGTTTTTAGTTATTTTAAAAATATTTCCCCACCATTATATGTAAAAACAATTTTTTAAACATACATTAAAAAAAAGTTTTGCGTTCCAAATTCTCTCCCTTCTCCTGAGCCTCCCTACCCTCTGCCCTCCCTGAGAGAGCAAGCAATCTTATATATAAATTTTACATGTGTAATTATGTAAAACATTTCCCTATATTAATCATTTTGTGGAAGAGTTATCAAGTGGAAAAAGAAAAAGGAGAAAGAAAATGAAATATGGTATATTTCAGTCAGCATTCAGATTCCAGTTCTTTCTTGGAGAGCAGATGGCATTTTTCATCTCTAGTCTCTGGGATTGCCTTGGATCACTGTACTGCTGAGAATAACTAGGTCATTCACAGTTGCTCATCAAGAAATATTGCTGTGACTGTGTACAATGGTTTTTTTTTTTTTGGTTTTGTTTACTTCACTTTGCATCAGTTCGTGTAGAAGACCTGCTAAACTCTACAAAACTTCCTCAGCCTTCTCAAAGGTCATAGCATCATGGTGTAATAGGGAGAACATTGACCTTGGAACGAGCAAACCCTGCCACTGACTAGCTGTGTGACCTTGGGCAACTTAATTCACTTCTCTGAACTTTAGTTTCCTCAACTCTGGGATGAAAATAATTATACTGATACTTCCTAGGTCACAGGGAGGCTAATAGACCAGTCTATCATAGATGGTTTTTTCAACGATAAAATGGGGATAATAGGAGCACGCTCCTACTTTGCAAGGTTGTTGTAAGGATTAAATGAGACCATATTTGTAAAAAGTGCTTAACCCAGTGCTCAACATATAGTAGGTACTTAATAGATGTTCCCTTCTTTCTTGTTAACTTCCCCCCAATTCTCATGATAAGGCATAGGAAACAAAGAAGTCTAGCAAAAGGTCTTAGGCTGGAAACCTTTGATTAACAGATATTTATGTTATATAATTAGTCACAATTACATATTATTTTATAACCTGAAATGTGAAAACATTACTATATGATTATGTAATTATATGAAATTATACAGATAATTCTATAAGACTTGTTTTGTCATTAGTTTCATCCTCTTTCTCTTTGTATGTGTGTATGATGTGTAAAAATAGCTTTAGACATAAAGAGATTGTTTATAAGAAATGCTAAAAGTACAGTAGTAGAGATAGCTGCCACAGAGCTACTTGCTATTATGTCTATGATCCCAGGTAAGGAAAAGAGCCAAAAAAAGGATCATTTTCCCATTTTAAAGTAGCTGAAAACTGTCCCCTAATACTTCTCCCTTTCTCTTCCACAATCTTTCCTCTCCTTTCTTTCCTTTTTTCCTTCCTTCTTTCCCCCTCATAAGCCCAAAGTGGCAAGTGCATGGGAAGACATGATTAGAGTCAGAGGTCGAGTCAAAGCTAACCAGAAAGTGCTGAAACACTTATTAAGCACCTACTTTGTGCCAGGTACTGTTCTATGTACCTCAAACTTTGTTTCTAATTTTTGTCTGCTTTCAGAAATGGACTTGTTGAAGAACAAACCAAGAGAAGACAGAGTCAATGAAGAAGGAAGAGAAATGAAGCATTCTTTTAAAAAAATTCTGTAGCATGATCTTGAAGCTAATAGACAAAAAGTCTGCAATATGCTAGCTATTCTTACCTTCCCAATGACTAGATATAGATAAAGATAAATTAAAAACAACCCTCCCCCCAAACTAAGCCCCCCTCAAAACCAAAGGATTTAAATGATGAAGTTGCATACCATTCTTATCCAACAGTCTGGGAAGAGGATAATTTGTTTATCCCCTCTGCTTTGGGTTTCTGCTAAATCTGGGTATGGGAAAACAGCAAATATTTTTTATGTGACAAAAAATCAAAGCATTCTGTACATAGTGAACTGTTGTTACTGTGAGTTTATTTTTTTAAGGAGACATGATTAGTAATAACTGTCTGAGGTTGTGCTGTCACAAGGGCCATGAAGAATAATGAAATGAATGGGAGGAGAGCCAGAATCATCTTCATGCATTTGACCATCTGCTCTTAATTCACTTAATAAGGGAAGGAGAAAAGAAGGGTAAGGAATAAGCATTTATATAGCACCTACTATGTGTCACACACTGATGAAATACCTTACAAATATTATCTCACTTAATTTGTTAACATTTAATATTTATTTGTGTATGACACTACTGGGATGGTGGAGACAACTGGAATTTGTCCTTTCCCTAATTCCAAGAACATTCATTCTTAGTACTGTGCTGCAGTGTACATTTTTAAAATTTCATTTAATTTTTATTATCATGCAAAACACACTTCCATAATGGTCATTATTATAAGAGCATACGGTATATATTTTAGGGTAATTGTGTGGCTACCTGAAGCAGTTCCAGTTTCATGAATATATTTTTCCAACTGTAGAATTTGTATTGTCCACTTATTCCCACCTACTATCAAGTTTACTCTCTTTCTTCCAATTCACTAAGAAGACACAATGCATTTATACATTGTTGTGAAAGTCTAATAACTCCTTGAAAATGGGGACTGTTCACTATCTTTCTTTGTATCCCTAGGGCTTAACACAGTGCCTGTAATGTAATAATGAATGAATGAACGCTTGTAGACTTGACCTGACTTGCTGTAAGGAGAGGCAGTTTTTTCTCTTTCTCTTTTTATTAAATTTTATTTTTTCAATGAATAGAAATATATTTTTCTCTCTTTAATAAAGGAAAAGAAAAAACAACAAACCCCCTTATAATCAATATGCATAGTCAAGCATAACAAATTCCTTCATTTGCCACATCAAGAAAATATATGTCTCAGTTTTCATCCCGAGTGCATACCCTCTTTGTTGGACATATGTTTTGGCATTGGTTCTTTGGAATCATGATGGGTCATTGTGTTGATCAGAGTTCAAAAGTTTTACAAAGCTGTTTGTGTCAAAGTATTGTTATTACTGTATGAATTATTCTCCTGGGTCTGCTCACTTCACTCTCCAATAATTATATAAGTCTCACGTTTCTCTGAAACTCTCTTTCATCATTTCATTTAATGGAATCATACTCTATTACATTAATACATGATAATTTCATCAACCATTCCCCAATTGGTGGCAACCTCATTGGTTTCCAGTTCTTTGCCTAGAATATTTCTTAGACCCAAGAACATGCTGATTTCCATAGCTGTGATGGTCCATATCTTAGAACAATCTGATAAAACTCATAGCTTTATTGATCCTGAATTCAGAGCTTTAACTAGGGTAAGGAGAAGTAGGAATTTGCCCCAGGGTGGAAAAATTTAGAAAATGCTGACAGAATTTTCACTCCTTCAGCAGTCTAGAAACAACTGAGCTTAGCACCTAGTTAGAAAGAATTAATTAAAATAGGAAGCTACCAAATGGCATGCAAGTGATCAATCCCTGGGTAAGCTCTTTGTAGGCCTGTTGGCCTCCTGCCACTTCAATCCTTTATAAATGTCTCTCCAGTAGTATTTGATAGTGTATTTCATATTGCTTGCCATGCCTGCATCTTGTGTTAGTTGGCCCAGGTACAAAAGTGGCTAATTATGGCTCTGCCTGGACTGGTCCCATGATTGCCTTATATCTGGCACAAAACTGGTTAAAAGAAAACCTGAAATTCCTTCCTGGCTCACGTTGCCCATTAGCCAGCAAAACTGGCCACATTTCTAGTAAGATAATGCAAACTATAACAAAGACATTGATGAAGGACATGCTGGACAGAGAAATACTTAGGACGTGGCCCATAAGCTCTGTAGCTTTCCTATACAGCAGTGTCAGATTCCTATTGGTTGGGTAGTCAGCTGTGGTTTCCAGTTACCATAATATCCACATGTTGGTGGTCTGAGATATTGTTTGAGTCTTCTTTGTGGAAGCCTAGTAGTCAATGAGAAGAAATTTACCCAAAGCCTGGCTGTGAGTAGGACACATATTGGTGCTACTTTATAGAAAGGTCAGTGCACCGAGACATCCAAATACTTTATTGTTAAACTTGGCAAAGGATTAATTAAAGGGTCTCCTGCTTTAAAGATGGCTTCTTCTTCTTCTTCTTCTTTTTTTCATTGACTGGAGGACACAAGGAAAAGCAGCTTCAGGAAGCAGCTGGCAATGCTGCTGAGCCCCCGACTGACCGGTAGGGGTGCCGAAGACAAATGAGACCAACAGACCCTCCCCACTGAAAACCAAATGTATCACCTCCATGGCACATCTGCTCCCCAAACCTGGGCCATCCAGTTGGCAGGCAAATCTGGCCAGACTTATTATCGTGGCTCCTCTCGGTGGGTGATCAGCTTGAGACATTCATGGTTCATTGTCTAAATTTTAGATGTAAACCAGTAGAATGCTGTCTCCCTTAACACTTTTCATACAGCCAATTACATTGCTGTGGAGAAGATATAATAATACTCATTATTCTTTGGATTTCTATGTAAGAAAAGGATGCTTGGTGTGCTGCCAAATGGGCCCTTGTGAATGTTTGACACGCCAACTCATGCACGCGAGGGGCAGCTTGTTAAGGCAGTGTCATGTGCATGCCAGGTGGGAGATGGAGTAGGAGGGGATCCTATTTTTTAATATACTATAGATATTTCTTTGAACAACTCATAGCTGTTGTATGTTGGGGTGATGGTGGTAGGTGGAGATGGGAACAATAAAAACCTCACGAATACTAGCTGTTAACAAGTTTTGTTGTTGTTGTTGTTGTTGTTGTTTATTCCCAGGGAAATCATTCTCAGAAGTGTGGGATGGATTCTAAGAAGAATGAAGAATGTCACAGAAGTAGGACCATAAAATATAGGCATTCGTATTTCAGAAACAAATATGACAACATGAATCAACTTCAATGAATATTATCCCTTTCAAAACCTCCTGGGAGGTTGAATAGTGATTATTGCCTGTCAGGTGTTGCTGTTGACCAAGGTATTTTTGGAACTTATTTTTGGAGTCTATTAAGTCTATTAACTAACTTTAGAGTCTATTAAGTAATGTTAAATATACACAAGTAAATAAACAAACAAATAAATAAACCAATCAATCAATATATATTATTACATATAACATATATAACATATATGTATATATATGTATATATACACACATATAAAATGGGGAGCAGGTAAATGGCTCAGTGGATAGAGTGCCAGACCTAGATACAGGAGGTCTTGGGTCCAAATTTGGCTCAGAGATGTCCTAGCTGTGTGGCCCTGGGCAAGTCACTTAATTCCAATTTCCTAGCCAGCTTGGAGAACCTTTTAGGAGTTCAAGTGTCCAGAGGGCAAATTCCAGCTGTCTTTTAGCCCCTAGATTACTAGAGAGAGATGAGGAAATGATTGCTTTGGGCGACTTGATCGAAAGGTGGGCCATGCAAAAAATGTCCTGGGAAAAGGGGAAATGGAGCAACTCTCTTGAGTGCTAGCTCTGTACCTATGTGACATCTGCACTCCTAGCCCTTACCTTTCTTCTGCCTTAGAACCAGTATTTGAAGTGATTCTAAGACAGAAGGTAAGAGTTTTAAAAAAGATAGTATATAATAGTATATATTGAGGTTTTAACTACCATAGTGTATATATATGTGTGTGTATATAAAGCATTTTACTTTTTAAACCTACACATATGTACATACATACATTCCCACATATACATACATGTGAAATAAAGCCTCAAAATATATTACTATATATATACATATATGTAAGTTAAAAAAGTTAAATGTTTTATTTTTTAAAAATCCCTTAAATTTAATATAAGTATTGAACTTGCTTAATAACTGTTTATATTTAAATGAACATGTGATAATTTTTTGGTGCCTCTCTCCAATTCCTTATTAGTATTCTTTGTCCATTCATCATCAACCTACTTCCTTCCTCTTATACTGGTCATAGTATTTGTATAGTCTAGTCCTCTCATTCTGCTTTTTTTAGTTTGCATTATTATTATGTGAGTCTTTCCAGATTTCTTTATATTTTGCATGCTCGTTGGTCTTTTATTATAGTATTCTATCCCACTAACAAATTGGTGGAATGTGTACTTTCATGATGGATTTGATTTTTAGAATGGTATAGTGTAGTGGATAAATCACTGGATTTTCAATCAGGAGAATTTGAAAACTTGGCTTCAAGTGCTGGGTTAGACACTAGCTATTTGATTCTGGGTTTTGCCTTCCTGTGCCTCAGTTTCCTGATTTGTAGAATGAGGGGATATGACTCAGCATTTTAAAGTTTCTTCTAGCTTAAATCTATGATATTATAAATAAGAGTAGATGATCACATTGGATTACACAGTTTCTGGTATAAACCCATACATATAGCACTGAGGATGATTTTAAGGTAACGAAGTTGGTCTTGGGTACTTGGCAAACTGGTTTTGAATGGAGTTCCAAATGGGCCTTCAATAATGGTAGCATGGTTTGAGTTAATGCATTGCTTCCTAAAATAGTTGCTTTTTCAAAGCCAACTTTGAAGGGGACAGCACTAACTTATATGTATAAATTCTAGTAATTCCTTTGTTTAAAAAAATAAGTCTAATTACTTTATAGGTATATTTTATATATACAATTGGAAATTTAGGACTAGAAGATAATAAGTGCCTATTGTTCCTTTTCTACACGTTGGAAATCATAAAAAAATTACTTGAGTACACCTGGGAGGAGAATGGAGTCTTATAAATTCTAATAGCTGAAAAATCAATTCATATTTAATATTGAGATGCTGAGGAGAGGCTTTGAACGGGACCAAGACCAGAACCACACTCAAATATTCCATTCCAGGCAAGTTCCTGAGTTTAAATCTTTCATCTTCGTGTAACTTTACACATATCTTCATGTTAAGTGCTTGCACTGTCAAAGGAGCACTCAGAATAAATAATGTAACTCTGGGAGTCATAAATGGGATCTATGTCAGCTAGTGTCTCAAAATGGATCCATAACTGGCTTTTTGTCCCTCAATTTGAGACGGTCTAATTTAATTGTGATGATTTATGGCTTGAGGGAAGACCCTTTCTGCCTTCCTCCCCAAACCTTATTTTGCTTTCTCCCCATTCCTAAATTACTCTTAGAAATATGACCTAAATATATTTTATCTATGAACCGATTGCTATAATGATATTAACTCATTTATTTGTATACTTGGAAGTATGCAAAGCACTTTCCACATTGTAATCATGAGAGCTACATAATGCTAGCATTATTATCCTCATTTAACAGATGAAGAAACAAGCTTAACAAGAAGTTAAGTTACTTACTTGCCTGTGGTTATATAGAAAGTAAATGTCAGAATGTGAATTCATTTATTCAACAAATATTTATTAAATAATAATGACTAGCTATTATTGTATAGCTTATATTATTATTATAATTATATATTATCATTTAGCTTTATACTTGTATAGCTCTTAAAAGTTCACAAAATATTTTACATATATTAACTGATTTGATTTCCACAAAACTCTCTGAAGTAAATAGTAGTATTACTCTCATTTTAAAAATGGAAACTGAGGCACAGAGAGAGATTTAAGGAGTTACTCAGGGTCACACACCTTTTGGTGTCTTATCAGGATTCAAGGTAAGAACTTCTTGATTCCCTAGTCTTGTGCTCTATCCACTGTGCCATCTAGCTGCTCTGTTCTTTTCTGGACTCTGCATTTAGTGCAGGAGTCAGAGACAAAAATGAAATATTTGTTGGTCTCAGGGGACTTGGAGTCAGAAAGACTCATCCTCATGAGTTCAAATCCAGTCTCAAACACCTCCTAGCTGTGTGACTGTGGGCAAGTCTCAACTCTGCTTGCCTTAGTTCCTTAATTAGAGAAGGAAATGGCAAATCACTTCATTTTTTTTTTGCCAAGGAAACCCTAAATGGAGTTATAGAATTTGAAATGACTCATCAACAACTAGAATAGTTCAGGAGACAGCTGATGAAGCCTTGAGTTAGTTGTGGGTGGGGAGGAAGGAAGTGAGAAATTTTGTGGATGAAGAATTGACAAGATTTGACAACCGATTGGATATGGGGTAGGTTAAGGGAGAGTGAAAAATAGAGGATGACTCTAAGGTTGAAAGGTTGTATGCCTACAACAATAACAGTGTCCAGGACAGAAACAGGGAAGTTGGGAAGAGGAATGGGTTTCTTGGAAGAGATAAGGAGTTCTGTTTTGGACAGGTTGAAGTTTGAGTTGTTTATAGGGATGCAGTTGGAAATTCTCAACTGGCATTCATCTGAAAATGTGAGAATGACCTACAAATGTTCTTTCTATTATAGCATATTTTCTTTTTCTGCAGTGGAATTCTAATACGAAGGATCATAATTTTCCTAGTCCTTTTAAAAAACAGATAACTTTTATTAACAACTTTGCTTTCTTATCAGTCCTTTCCAGTTATACTCACCCTACCACAAACCCTCCCTTATAATAAAGGAAAATAGTAATGTAAAGTCAACTAACTGAGTGACTGTATCTCATGTGTATACAGTATTATATAACTATAGTCCCTCCACTTCATGATTTCTTCTCAGAGACTAAGTAGTCACTCATTTTCCCTCCTGCTAATGCAAGTACAAGTAGGATGTCTCTGAGATCAGCCTCAGATTTTGGTATCAGGATGAAATTCTTTTTTTTTTTTTTTGGTGAAAAATGAGATTCCCGACTGACCTTTGAATTGTAGTTTTATTTGACAGAATCATGTGCTTGCATTAAAGGACTGGTTTCATCTGCACCCTGCTAGCATCCACCATTCGCTTAAAGCCACTACAATGCCCAGCTATCTATCTGCATTTCCCACTGTGCTTACTGTTGCTAATCATGAAACATGAGAGAGACTGAGGGAGGTCTGGCATTTTTTTTTTACAGCAGCAGTTAGGCAGCTGATACTTCTCAGAATTCTCAGGCCACTCTTAAAATAACCAGAGATGCCATTTGGGTGACTGCATCTGTGGGCTTCTTGGAAATGAACAGTCGTGTGAGCCCCCTGCTGGGTTCCAAAGTGCTCTGACTTTCAGAAACTATAAGAATCCCTTAAATATTCTGATCCTAAACTAACAGTGTCAGAGTGGTTTATGTCACCAGAACTCTTGTGCTTGGAAAGTCACTTGCTATTTCTTTACTCTCCTTGCAATTATTTTGCCAGGGTCCTCAACCTTTGATCTTTCTACTATAATTTATCTGGAATTTTGGATGAAATGGGAACTTGAGGTCTTGTCCCATTGTGGCCTCTTTAGGTTCTGGGGCTCATGCTATAATCTCCTATCTCCAATACTCTCCTTTTTCTTTCCTCCTGGTCTCTCTACCACACTAAGATACTTCCCTCCCTACAATAATGCCCTGGTCCTCACCTTATCCTTCAAGGCTTCCATAATGCTATTTGCATTTGGTGACCCCATTTATAGGATAGCTAGATGGATGGAATGTTGGCCCTGGAGTCAGGAACACATGAGTTCAAATTCAGCTACTTACTAGCATTGTGACTGGACAAATCACTGTTGAGAGCTGTTGGATGTAGAAATGCCATTGGAGAAATAGGATCAAATTTAGGGCCTGTTATCTGGATTCCCTACGTGACCAATCCAGACTGAGGCAGTCTTTGTGTTTGGTTCTGGTCACCTGAGCCCCAAAAAGCTCTGGTACCAGCAGGTAGGTTAATCCAAAAACAACTTGATCCCTCCAAGAGGCTATTAGGAGTCATTTAGAGAAACAGAGTCTGTAACAGATATTTTATCTGGATCCCATTACAAAATCATCAGCAAGTAAAACTGTGTGTATGATTTTTCTGCACTGCATGTCAGGATGCAGACAGAATGGGCCATCTAAGATAAAAATCTGAGGCTCCTCTTTTGACTCAGTTTTTGATCCCCACCTTTCCTAGAATTCTTATTGGAGAGCTTTGAAGTGGCAGACCAGCATCTACTGAGTTGATGATTCCTCTCCTTGATAATTGAGAAGCCTGAATCCTAACAAACATTACTTAGATAAGATTGCATACTTAAATTAGAACTGGTGCCTTTGGCAGGACTCAGTTGGTGAGCATCTCCATGGGGTATTTCCGCTCCCAGAGTTATCCCCTACTAAATTGGTGGTTGGAATTTGGCCATTTGCCTTTGCACCTTTACTCTTTAAACTTCAATGGGTTATGTATGATCTGTTACCTCTTCACAGCTGTGACTCTTTCTTTGTGTTCTTTGTTTGAAATCAGTATGTAATAAACTCCAAAGCCCACAGAGTTCAGAACAGCATGGGCTAACCACTAGTCTAGTTGTTCTCATTTTCTTTCTCCTGCCTTAACCATCCTATGCCACCAACATGGACCCCAAAACCATATAGAGGCTGGCCCCCTATATCACTTCACCCTGTTTGTCTCAATTTCTTCATCTGTCAAATGAGCTGGAGAAGGGAATGGCAAACCACTGCAGTATCTCAGCCAAGAAAATTCCAAGGGATCCTGGAGAGTTGGACATGACTGAAAAATGACTGAACATGCCATACATACCCCATTTTTTCTGGTAATATGTCCAGACTATTTTTACATGGTTACATTTCATTGAGTATACTTATAGACTTTACCTGTGCAGTTATCCTTTACACATGTCCTTGGAAGCTGTCAAGCCAACATTTAGTAACTACATACTAGTGCCAGACTGCACTGTGGTAAGTACTGTGATTTTTAAGAAACTGTAAACTCGCAGGACAGGTGTCTCCTGCTGTTTTTCCCTACCTAACTCTTAGAACTGCTGAGGAAAATACTTTGTAATGTATAAATAGAAATTTGGTACCTTTGAACTACATCTCCCAGCATCCCTTTCCTCCTTCATCCCCACCTTGCATGCTTACATGTTGTAGATAGTTAGTGTAACTCTGCCTCTTGCTCTTTCCCCCCCTTCTGCATGGGTGGGAAAGCTGGCTTTTCTCAGGCTTTTACTTTTGTCTTTTTATTCCTTTTACTTTAAGTTATTATTAATAAATCTTGTTAAATATAATACTTGGAGTATTTGGATATTAATTTTTAATCTTACAATTAGGCACTCTCTAAATGTGATTTGCTATTGTTTTATATCACCTTATTGCTCTTAGGATGGCATGGGTCAAACAGAGTACACTTTGTCTATGTTATATATGAATTTCCACTTTAATTACCTTTAATCCAATCTAATACATCAGTACCCTTGGGATTGGCAAATTAATGAAGCACACAGTTAAGGACATAATGAATGGGAACAGCTAAATGGCAGGTATGAGAACAAATGATCTGATGGTAGAAATACAAATCCATATACCTAGAACTAAAGAACGTGAAAGAACCAAAGACTTGAGAATCACACACCTAGAAAAGAAGACCTAGACATTATACTTTGTAGTAATTCAATCATTTTAAAGTCATGTCCAACTCTAAAATCTCATTTGGGGTTTTCTTGGCAAAGGTACTAGAGTGGTTTGCTATATTCTTCTCCAGTTCATTTTTTTTAAAATTTTAAACCCTTAACTTCTGTGTATTGATTTATAGGTAGAAGATTGGTAAGGATAGGCAATGGGGGTCAAGTGACTTGCCCAGGGTCACACAGCTGGGAAGTGTCTGAGGCCGGATTTGAACCTAGGACCTCCTGTCTCTAGGCCTGGCTCTCAATCCACTGAGCTACCCAGCTGCCCCTCCAGTTCATTTTTGAGGAAACTGAAGCAAATAAGGTGAAGTGACTTGCTCAAGGTCACCCTGAGTAAATGTCTACGGCCACATTTGAACTCAGGCCTCGTACTTAAATCCACTGTACCACTTTGTTGCCTCAAGAACTATAAATACATGGGAAAAGCTGTGGGATACTTGGCAGCAAGTTCCCTGAGTTCCTAACAGAGAGGAATAGCCAGGTTGGCTGATACCAATAGTGATTACTGTTGTTGAATGGACAACAATACATTTATGCTAATAATAACCATAATGGTACTATTTATAGGACCTATTTCTAAGATAGTAGAGGTACCTACCAATTGTTGTTGTTGGTGGTGGTAATGTTCAGTAATTTTTCAGTCATGATGGACTCTTTGTGACCCCATGTGGAGTTTTCTTGGCAAAGATCCTGGAGTGGTTTGTCATTTCCTTCTTCAGCTCATTTCAGGATTAAGTGACTTTCCCAGGGTCATATAGCTAATAAGTATCTATTACTATGATGATCAAAATCATCTCAAGAGGCTGGTTTTGGATGAAATATAAGTTTATTGGCTATATCAGGCTTATTGGTTGGGCGAATATCATAACCAATAAAGTTATATAGGTCTCCATGTCTCTCTTGGGACCAGGGATGACCTAAGCTGGGTCAGGCAGCTTAATAAATAGATTTTTAGGAGCTCATTTTTCAGCCCCTCCCTTGAACATCTCAAGACATCTTTAATTGGTGATAGCTAATTAAGAGGTGATCCATCAACCTATCCACCCGTCTCCATCTCCACAGGTGTATAGGTCATTTCCACAGAAAAACAACTCTTGTCCCCTTCATTTACTAACCAAATTCTGATAAAAACAAATACATTCCCGGGGATTCCCCAAGAACAAAGAAAATGCAAAAAGTATCAGACTGGTTGGTATCTCTGACCCTGATTCCAGATCCAGGAATATATAGTAATTCTCCCTTATATATAGGAATTAATACGATATGAAAAATTAATTCTTACATAATCTCACGGAATGGATTTGAACCTCAGAAGATGTCTTTCTGAACTATTAGTTGCTAGTTCATCTTTCATATTCTCTTTTTGAGTAGACAAGAAAAAAAGCATCATTGTCCTCTTGCAGCTAGATAAAATGATTCACAGGAAGGCTAAACAACTCTAAGTGTAGATTCTAGATAACCAAGCTGAAGTCCCAGAGAATGTTATTTGCAAAACTGGAAGTATAAGGAGGTGTTTCTGGCTCCTCCTTTTGGATGGCCCAATCCTAGAGAGTTGCAGCATGAGCAGCAAAAGAACATTGGACAAGAAATCTATCTAGAAGAATTGGCTCCTACATCTATCTCTAACTCTAATATGTTCTATTGACACAGACCAGTCACTTTATTTGTCTTTGCCTCCTACCTTATTGTTTGAAGATGAATAATACCTTTTCATTTGCCTTAAAAGTAATGCCATTAAAGTAATGTCTGTACTTTTAATTTACCCCTTACCTTTTGTCATAGAATCAGTCCTAAGTGTCAATCAGTTACAAGGCAGAAGTGCAGCAAGGGGGAGGTAATTGGGAATTAAGTGACTTGTCCCAGAATCATACAGCTAGAGAGTATCCGAGGCCAGATTTGATCCCAAATCCTTCCAACTCCAAGCCTGTCTCTCTATCTATTGAGCCACCTAGCTGCCTCTGCTTTAAAAAAATAACTTCTTTACCTGTGAAATAAAAGCATTAATTAAACTTAACAATCGCTGGTTTTTTTTTTCAGATAAGGAAAATCTGTGTTTTAAGCATTTGGGGATAATTCAAATAGATAAGGATGCTATGATGTATGTGGCTAAAAGAAGAGGTTTAAATAATTATTATCCTTCATTTAGATTGTTGCCACATATCTGCATTTACTTGACTACTTGGAATTCCCCTCATCAGTTTCCACACAGCCTGGTCCAGAAACTAAGCCCTGGAGGACTCAACCCTTTTGAACCTGGAAATATTAGCCTAGGATTCTAGGATCTTGATTGATATTTGCTTTATTCACTTATCCATCTAAGCCTGGGCTCCAGCTGCACTTCAATTCACTCTCTGGACTTCTCACCTGCAGCTATGCTACTTCACACATATCCTCTATCCTGCCTTCCATTTTCCTGTTCTGGAACGAAAATTAAATCAGTTCTGTCATTGCTTTAAAAAGAATATGTCAATCTATGTCCCCATAGCTCTGCTTATCATTCCTATAGCTTAATGAACCTAAATATACTTTCCTGGAAACCATTTCCCTATACATGTTGTATCTCCCTATTAGAATGTCTGCTCCTGGAAGGCAGACAGTATTTAAAAAAATGTTTATCCCTAGTCTTTAGTGGAATGCTTGGCAGGGAGTAAGAACTTAATGCTTTTTCATTCATTCATCCAGACATTTATTCATTCATCTAGTCATCCATCCATTCACCCACTCATCCATCCATCCATCCACTCTGACCTTGGTTCTTTTTTGTGTGTGAGGTCTGAGTTTTAAACTTATTATATTTTTCACCCTTTCCCTTCAGTATTCCCTTTGTTGTTTCCTATGGTGGAGCATTAAGAAAACATGCTCTATGGTTTACTCATATTGTAGACAAATATAATAGTTATATAATGTATAAAATATATGATATATTTTATATATAATACATAATATTTAATATATTATATAACAAAATAATAATATATAAAATAAAAATAATTTTTACGTAACCTTGTACTTCAAACATAAGCAATTTTTTGATTAGCAAGATGATATTTTAACTTGACTATAGTAGAAATTGAGAATATGTTGACAACATGATTGCACATGTAAAATCTATACATCTATACGAGATTGCTTATCATCTCAACAGAAGTGAAGGTTTGGGTGGGGAGAAGGGAGAGGAAGAATTCAAGACTCAATATTCTTTGAAAAATGTTGGAATCCTTTTACATGTAACTGGGGAATAATAAAAATAAAATAAACAATAAAAAGAGACTATGTTGACAAAAGAAGCTAAATTTTAGTTTGAGGTAGGGAGTCAGAAGTGGGGGAGAAATCCTAGAGTTGGAAAGGTATGTTGAACATTTTGGAGAATTGTAGTTGCAACCTGTGTTTGCATGGAAGAGATGAGAAAATATAGTTCAGTGCATTTGTAGTTTGTTCAGTGGTTATACCTGAAGAGCTTTGATCAATGAAGAGGTGCCAGCCTGGAAGAGAAGTTTCTGATATGATACCATTGGAATCTCTCTTTGGCTTGTTCTGCTTTATCAGCCACTGAGATGAAAATATGGAATCAAAGAATATTTTTTTAAAAAATTAACTTAAAATATTTTATCTTCCAAATTACATGTAATTACAATTTTTGACAAACATTTCCCAAAACTCTCTCCTTATCTCCCTTCTATGCTTCCTCCTGGAGATGGTAAACAATTCAATCTGGCTTATACATATATTATCATGCAAAACATACTTCTACATTGTTCATTGTTCTAAGAGAATAAGCATAGAAAATCAATATCTCCAAACAAGTATACAAAAAAAATGGTATGTTATTATCTGCATTCAGATTCCAAAAATTCTTTCTCTGGAGGTGGATAGCATTCTTTGTTCTAAGTCCTTCAGAACTGTCCTAGATCATTGTATTGCTGAGAACAGCTGTCTTTCACAATTATTCATTGTACAATGTTGCTGTTAGTGTGTACAATGTGCTCTTGGTTGTGCTTATTTCCCTCTGCATCAGTTCATGTAGAGCTTCACAGCTTTTTCTGAAATCATTCTGCTCATCATTTCTTATACCACAATAGTATTCTATGACCATCATATGCCACAATTTTTTCAGCCATTCCCAACTGTTAGATATCCCCATAGTTTTTATTTCTTTGCCACCAAAAAAAGGGCTGCTGTGTATATTTTCATACATGTAGCTCCCTCCCCACCACCCTTTTTATCTCTTTGGGATACAGACCTAGTAGTGGTTTTACTGGATCAAAGAGTATCCACAGTTTTAGAGCCTTTTGGGTAGAGAGTCAAGAAATATTCAAAATAGAAGAGAATTGAAGAGATCCTCTAGTCCAACCCTGTCATTTTATAGATGGGGAAACTGAACTACAGAGAGGGAAACTGACTTTTCCTAGATAATATGATTTATTGAAGAAGCCTTGACTAGCACCTAGATCTTCTGGCTTATTAATTTTTAGATGGCATAAAATTAAGAAGATGAATATCCTCTGCAACAGACCTGAGATTAAAGAAGATCTTGACAGATTTCAAATGATGAGTCAAAATTAACAGAATGAAAATTGTTCAACATAAATGTAAAGTTCTGGAACATGGGTTCCAAGATTCAACTACATAAATATAAGATAGAGGAGATCTGGCTTAAAAAGAGTTCATGTGAAAATAACCCAGAGATGTTAGCTGCCTCTGAGCCAAAAATGTGACATGGCTGCCAAAATAGCTTAATGTGATTTTACACTGCATTAATAGACTCATAGTGTCCAGATCAGGAGAGATAATCATCCCATCTGTACTTGATCCCGGTCAAACTACATCTGGAGTTTTGTGTTCAGTGCTGGAAGTTATGATTTTAAATGTACACTGGCAAATTGGAGGGCATCCCAAGAAAGGTGAGGGGTTTGGTCTGGAAACTAACTGGTTCATATGAAATTTAAGTTGAAGAATTTTAGATTTTTCAAACTGGATAAAGGAAAGCTTAGAGGGAATGAGATGATTGTCCCCAAATATTTAAAGAGTTATCATATGGAAAAGGAAGTATACCATGTTGTGCAATACCATACAGCAAAACCCACTAGGGGGTAGGACTTACTGGGAAGCATATTTTGGCACAAAATAATGAAGATCTTTTCCTGAATGACCATTTTTTAGTTTTGTGAGGTAAGAGAACTCATTGGCACTTGAAGCATTTGAACTGGATGAGTGTCAAACATCTATGGTATGGGAGATTTTTGCACTGAATGGGTGGATGGACTGGCTGAGTTCTGACATCCCCTTCCTGCAACTTTATGATTCTGAGATTCTACAACCCTTATAAGATTAGGAATGTTGGTAATGATAACGATAATGACAACAATAATGTTAGCATTTAGATAGAGCATGAAGGTTTGCACAATGCTTTCTAAATATCAGTTCATTTGATCTTTGCAACAGCCATGGGAAAGTAAGTGTTATTATTAAACTCATTTTGCAGTTGAGGAAACACAAGGTAGATCAAGGATAAATGACTTGCCCAGGGTCACACAGTAAGAGTCTGAGGCCAGATTAAATTCATGTCTTCCTGATTTCAGGTCTTGTGTATTAAGCCACCTAATGCTTCACATTGGTGTCTATAATATCCAATATGTTACAGATCTTGCCACCTCCTTATAAAAATATTTAAATTCAATTTACTAAAAGATCTCTATGAGAATTAACCTCTGGTTTTAGGATAGAAGCCAAGGGAATAATAGGCAGCATTAACCAAATATTACAATGGAGCCAGGGAGGTAGCTAGATGGTGGTATAGTAGATAGAACACTGGGCTTGGAATCAGAAAATCTCATCTTCAGGGGTTCAAATTTGACCCCAGACACCAGCTATGTGAACATGGGCAAGTCACTTAGCCCTGCTTGCCTCAGTTCTTCATCTGTAAAATGAGCTAGACAAGGAAATGACAAACTGCTCCAGTAACTTTGCAAAGAAAATGCCAAATGGGGTCCTACTGAAAATCAAACAATAATATAGTCAACTTGGCCAGAGCATATTTAAACCATTCTAATAAATTCAATTAATTGGAAATAGCTTTGGCCATTGATAACAGGTTGTAATTTCCTCAGCAACTCTTGCTTGCCCCTTTTCCTATTAAAAATTAAAAATAAATCAAATCATCTTCCTCTTTTGCCCTGAGTTTAGATGTTACTTTGATTCTTGCCATTCATTCTAAGATTTGTTGAGATACTGAGAAGTGTTAACCTTGTTAGCAATTCTTTTTTTCTTCATAAATTGGCACTGCTGCGATTTTCTTGATGTTTGCCATGCTGCTTTCATTTTTCTTAGTCATCATTTCATCAGCCCCAGACATTGCCCATGAGGAGTAGAATTTTTTTCATTATTTCTCAGGGTGATAGTCATTGAATTCATTATGAGGAACTTTATCTTTTGATAATGAGCTGTTCACCCTTAAAACCTGGAAATCTATTGATGTAGTTAACTTGCCTTTGTCTAAACAATGGATTTATTGAGTTCGATCATATTCTTTTTTAAGTTTAAACTTATTTATTTAGTTTTTGTTACATTAAAATATCCAGGTAATTTCTATTCTTTCTCCCCTCTCCCATTAAAGAAGACATCATTTGACAAAAGATAAACACATATATAAAACAATGTATTGCTTATTTCCATTTATCATTTCTTTCTCCTGAGGTAGATATACACAAGGCATCTATAGGCAGCTAGGTGGTGCAGTGACTTCCTGGAGTCAGGAAAACCCGAGTTCAAATTTGATCTTGGTTGTGTGTCCCTAGGCAACTCACTTAACCCTATTTGCCTCAGTTTCCTTATCTTTCAAATGACCTGGAGAAGGAAATGGCATACCACTTGGGTATCTTTCCTAAGAAAACCCCAAAGAGGGTCAACTAGGTGGCTCAGTGGATTGGGAGCCAGGCCAGGAGATGGGAGGTCCTGGAATCAGATCTGGTCTCAAGTATTTCCTGGCTGTCTGACCCTGGGCAAGTCACTTCACCCTGTTTGCCTCAGTTTCCTAATCTATAAAATGAGCTGGAGAAGGAAATGGCAAACCACTCCAGGATCTTTTCCAAGAAAACCCCAAATTGGGTCAAGAAAAGTCAGATACAGAATAACAAAGCTTTAATTCTATAGTTTCTACCTATCTATTCTGGAAACCAAGACCTACCCATTTTGAGCATCTTGCCTTCTACCCTGCCGAGTTACCCTCCTTCTTTTGATCTCTTGCTCTAGCAACAGTAATTAAATCAATACTACCCTGGTTACCAGAAAGGGCATGACCACCTACTCTCCCACGATTCTTTTCAGAATCCCTGTAACTTCTCAGATGGAAAATCTCTCCCATGTTCCCCAATCTTCAGCAAGTATTCTGCCTCCTATTAGAATTTCATTTTCTTGAGGATAAAAATGCTCTCATTTTTTGTCTTTGTATCTCTAGGACCTGGCACAATTCTGGGCACATAGTAGGCTCTATTAAATTGCCATGGGGCAATTCTCCAACTTCCTTGTCCTGGTTGGGGCTCTGCCATTAAGAAAATTATATTTAGAGATTTTTAAGTTCCGTATGAATTGGGACTAGTAAGGAGAGGGAAAAAACTAAAAGAGAGAGAAAATGGACTGGTTGTGTGTATGTTTTATTTTATCCTGGAAATTAGGCAGTTTTACATGCAATATTTTTTTTTCCATGTAACCATTCCCAAATAAACAGTTAAAGTAGTTTTAGGTGATTAAAGCAATACAGAAGATTAGTTTTGTTATGGATAATCACCTTTGCTTCTCCTTTATTGATGAAAAGAGCTTTTCTCAGCGGGTTGTGTTATCTGTTTTAGAAGTTGCCTGATCTTGTTTTTTAAATGTAAATCAGCTTTTTAATCTTTTTTTATGTAAATGTGATAGCTGGGCACCAGCAATTATTCTGCTTTGTCGTGCCTCCCTCTTTAGAACTGTCTCTGTTTTATATTTAATTGTTGTAATTGTCCAGATTTGAATAAACCTGGAGCAGTGGCAATAGAGATCATTACTTGTTTTTAAATTTCCCAAAAAGGTTTAAGCACTTCTTGCTGCACTTCTCTTTAATTCTTTACACTGTTAATTATGATCTGGGAGGGAGGGAGACCTTGACTTTATTGTCCCCAGAGCTGCTACTCCAAATTATAGATTTGTTTATTCTCATGCTGCTACTTAAAACTAGAATTCTCCTTCCTGGGAACATTATAAAATGCTCATCAGAGAAAATATTTAAAGGACACTTTTTAATCAGTGCTGTATTATAGCAGGGGGAGTTCGAGGTAGGAGGGAATGCTTAGTCCTGGTAGTAAAGCTTACAGGGGCTGCTACTCAGAAGCAGTGTCTGGAACTCTGAAATGTTATCAAAGGATCATGAACTATAGCGAGGAGTCATTTGGCTCTAAATCTCTCATTTTATGAAAGAGAAAACAATGTCAGTAACAAATAACATGTTTTATGGTGCTTTAGTGTTGGTCCATACACATCATCTCATTTAGGGGCAGTTAGGTGGCACAGAGGACAGAAAGGCAGACCTGAGTCAGGAAGACTCATCTTCCTGAGTTCAAATCTGGCTTCAGGTATTTATTTGCTGTGTGACTCTGGCCAAGTCATTTATCCTTATTTTCCTCAATTTGTAAAATGAGCTGGAGAAGAAAATGCAAACCACTCCAGAGTCTTTGCTAAGAAAACTCCAAAAAGGGGTCATGAAGAGTTGGACATGATTGAAAAACTGAACTATGGGTTGTACAGTAGATTGAATATTGGGCCTGGAGTCAGGATGTCCTGGGTTCAAATTTAACTGCAGACTCTTTAGCTGAGTAAGACCCTGGACAAGTCACATCACTTCTGTTTGCCACAGTTTTATTATCTGTAAAATGAGGATAATAATAATACCTACTTACCAAATTTGTGAAGATCAAATGAGATAATAATTATAAAGTGCTTAGAATGGTGCCCAACTTATAGTGAATGTTATAGAAAAATAAGCTGTTATTATTTTTACTATAATTTGATTCCATATGTGAACCCTGGTCCTTTGGCTCAAATCCAGAAATTTTTCTGTACTGTTTAATTCTGATTTAGTTTAGAGACTATCTTGATGTTTTGATTCAATAAATTTAGTAAAGATCTTCCCTCCCTTTTCTTTCCCTTATCATTTTTGATTCATAATTTAGTTCAATCCTTATCAGGTACCCAGGATCTCATTTGTATCACTGCTTCCACATTTTAACACTTGGGGAAAAGAACTCGATTTTTTTGTTTTTGTCCAGTTGTTTTTCAGTCATGCCCAACTCTGGCAAAACTACTGGGATGGCTTGCCATTTCCTTCTCCAGATCATTTTCCATATGAAGAAACTGAGGCAAATAGGGTTAAGTGACTTGCCTGGGGTGACACAGCTAGAAAGAATCTGAGGCCAGATATGAACTCATAAAGATGAGTATTCCTGACTCCAGGCCTGGTACTCTATCCACTGTGCCACCCAGCTGCCCATGGATTTTTTGGTAAGGGAAGTCAATTAATGGAAAACTGAATGGATTGCTCACGTGAGGTAATTCATTCAGGCAGATTTCAAGTCAGTGTAGTCGGTATAGAGTATTCTGGAGTGGTAGCTTGGTAGGTAGGTTACTTTCCATCCATTTCAGCTTTTCCAATGATTAGAGACCTGGATTTGTAGTCAGAAGAAGCGTTTGAATTTCAGCTTTGCTTGGGTGCTTTGGGCAAGTCACTTAAATGAAGAGGTTGGAATTGATGACCTCTAAGGTTCTTTCTATCTCTAAATCTATTATTTGAGTGAGAGAGATGCCCAAGATAGATAAGGAGATAAACCATTAGTCTGGCCCTTCCCGGGCAGAATCGTACTGAGGAGACACAGATTTGCTCCCCAGTGTCACCTTGCAAAAGTCAGTTGACCTCCCTAGGTTCAACTTTCACAACTTATTAAAAAATAATAGAAGTAAAAATGATGCTCAGGGAAGCCTTTCATACAAAGGTGCTTTGTAGGGGAATCTCTTAGCATCATTATGAGTAAAGGAGAGACCTATTAGCTCTCACAAGGTCAGGCTAAAAGCAGTGAGGGGCTCTTCCCTAGCATCTTCCATATTTGGCAAGTAAATTCCAGTCATTCTTTGTATTCAAAGACAGCACAAGTCTATTCAGAAGAAATGAATAATAGATGTCTGTTTTCTTTGCTCTAGACCTAGTTATAATTCTACTACCAACATAATACTAAATGAGTTTCCCTCCTCCTAAGAATGTTTCTTATTCTGGTAGTTTGCTCTAACCTCAAAACTCAAGAGGCATGAAAATCAAACAGCTGGAGAAAATGTCTCTTTAATTTACCCACCAATTTACTGCCCTTCTTGCCCCCTTCACTAGAGCCAGTGCTACCTGCCTGGTTCTTTGACAAATGGTATCTACCAAACCTCCCTCCCCTTATAATGATGATGGACTCAGGCCAATCGTAGACTTTATCCAGCTGTTCTTTTGAGCCACATTTGATAGCTAGATTATTTAGCTGGGGTTTCCTTTCAGAGTGGCATGCTAAACATCTTTGTTTATTGAACCGTGCCTCTAACAATTTCAATGGAATTGTTTTTGAATTGTGCGCAGCGGTAACCAGTTGAAGTTCCATAATCTATAAGCAGCAGCTCTCACATTTTCTCATCCAGCTTGACAAATCTTCCCAACCAAATGCTTAACAAGTAATTCATATGAGGAGTTGCAGGAAGTGTCTTCAGAGGTAAAGAAGTATGGGAAAGAGGATCATAGACTCATCAAATGTCAAAACCAGAGAGGACCTTTGAGATCATTTAGTCCAACAACTTCATTTTACAGGGGAGGAAACTTATTCTCATTGGGATTATTCGTGGGTAGTTGTCTTTACTCTAACTCTAGAGCATGTGGACACTACTGAAATCATGGAACCCTGTTGACTGGGCTCACTACAAATTTGTATCAATACAAATTTATTCTTTCTAGCCTCAAATGGATGCTTAATTCTAGAGATCTTGCTACTCAACACAAATGACTTTTATTTATTTATTTTTTTGGTGAGTTTGGCCCCCAGACCATGGGATATCCTACAGAGTAGGTGGGGGTTTGCATCAGGAATCTATAAAATGCTTGTTTCTGCAACCATGTATTGGGCATTGCCCATTAGGGCGTGATCCCTTCTCATGAGAAAGATTAAACCTTGCCTCTGTTCACTTAAACAGTCTCTACTTCTTTAAGCCGTGCCATCTCGTATACAATAGTCTCCACTGACTATAGGGGACATCTCAGCTTCCATTGCTAACCCTGAGTTTATCCCCTTATTTCTCTTTCGCCATCAATTTTATTCTTTCTTTAAGGTATCTCCAATCTTTTCCTTCTTATTTATTTATTTTTCTTTCTGCTTACAAACATGCTCAAGTTTTCCCTAGCCTAAATACACACACACACACACACACACACACACACACACACACACACACCCTCACACCCTCTACAAACCTCTCCTTGACCATGTCGCTTCCTCAAGTTATCATCTTTTATCTTCTTTTTCTTCCACAGATAAATTTCAAGAAGACATCCATACCCATTACCTCTACTTCTCACTAGTTACTCATTCCTCAATCTGCTCCCTGGCTTCCATCTTCAACATTCTTTAGAAAATGCTTTTTCTAAGATTGACATTGACTTTCTTTTTTATCGCCAAATCCAATTTTTACTAGGCTCCATATTCTTGACCTCTCTTCAACATTTGATAATTGGCATTTGATAAGGATGTTGATAATCCTTCCCTCCCCTTTACAATATCCTTTACTTTCTTGGCTTCATAGCATGCAATTTCTCTTTCCTCCTTCTCCCTCTCCCTCTCTCTGTCTCTCCCTCTGTCTATGCCTGTTTCTTCCCCCCCCCCCCCACCTACCCCTTCCTCCCTTTGATTTCCTTTGTGTAAAAGTTTGGGTTAAGGAACTTCCTTTGCCAAAGCAGATTGGCACCATTTCTGCATTTTGCAGTCTCAAAGAGTAACTTAAAGGCATTAAGAGGTTAAGTGACTTGCTCAGAGTCACACAACCAATAGATATTGACAGAGAAGGACTTGAACCCAGATCTTCCTGATTCCAAGGCTATCCATCTCTCCATGTTCTCTATCTTGTTGCCCCTTAACACTGAAATCTCTTGACTTTTTCTTAATTTTCCAAACTCTCCTCTGTCTCCTTTCTTGATCTACATGAGGATGTTCCTAAGATGTTGCCTTTCCTTTTTTTTTTCTTCTTTCTAAAGTCTTTCCTTGGACAATTTCCTCCATTCCCATACCTTCAGATATTACCTGTACACAAATGATTCCCAAACTGATAACGCCAGTCTAGACCTTTCACTCTTCTGCATTTCCAACTTCATGCTCCATAGCTCCACCTGGGCATCTCACCTTTGTCTCAAACTCAATGTGCCATAAGTTAAACTCATATTTCTCTAAAAAACCAACTCTTGCTCCTAAACTTGACTTTTTTCTCTCTTTTTTTGTTGTTGTTAACTCTACAATCTGTCTAAATGTGTGAAGTAAACTTGACTTTTTTCTCTCTTTTTTTGTTGTTGTTAACTCTACAATCTGTCTAAATGTGTGAAGTAAAATATTTAGGGGACCTCCATTCCAACTTTGATCCCTCACACCCTAGTGGTAGGACATAGGTGTCACAGAGTCATGTGTCTGATGCCCTGACACTGTGCTTGGTGCAGTGATGTTGGCACAGCCATCATCAGCTTGAATGTCCAGAGCCTCAGCGTACCAGAGCCAGTGCAATGTTGCCATGGAGGGATGAATAAAGGGAATTTAAAAAGTGAGGTAGGGGGGCAGCTGGGTAGCTCAGTGGATTGAGAGCCAGGCCTAGAGACGGGAGGTCCTAGGTTCAAATCCGGCCTTAGACACTTCCCAGCTGTGTGACCCTGGGCAAGTCACTTGACCCCCATTGCCTACCCTTACCACTCTTCCACCTATAAGTCAATACACAGAAGTTGAGGGTTTAAAATAAAAAAAAAAAGTGAGGTAGGGAAGGAGAGAGGCCTTTTTAATTCTGCTCTGGAGCTAACTGGCTCCCTGGGCTAGCACTTTGCTCTCCTATCTTACCTGGCCATCTCTGACAAGTGGTAGTCTCAACCATCCAGAAAAATGGAGAATCAGATCTAGAAAGGCTGAGATCTCTCTCTCTCTCTCTCTCTCTCTCTCTCTCTCTCTACCTCTATCAATCTTTCTCAGACACTTCCTAACTGTGTGACCCTGGGCAAGTCACTTAACCCCCATTGCCTAGCCCTTACCACTCTTTTGCCTTGGAACTAACACACAGTATTGATTCTAAGATGGAAGGTAAGGATTAAAAAAATAAATCTGGTAATAAAGTCCCAAATCAATTTTTAACTTCAAAGCCATCTTTGGAGCCCTTACCTTCACTTTTTTTTAAAACCCTTGTACTTCAGTGTATTGTCTCATAGGTGGAAGATTGGTAAGGGTGGGCAATGGGGGTCAAGTGACTTGCCCAGGGTCACACAGCTGGGAAGTGGCTGAGGCCGGGTTTGAACCTAGGACCTCCTGTCTCTAGGCCTGGCTCTCACTCCACTGAGCCACCCAGCTGCCCCTCTTACCTTCACTTTTACCCTAACCCCAAACCAGTCAGAGAAGTTCTATGGAGTTGACCTTGGCAATTTGATTCAGCAAGTATGTATTAAGCACTCCCTATGTTTCAGGCACTGTACTAGGTACAGAGAATACAAAAATGGAATAGTTCTTACTCTTTATGTAATATCAAGAACCTATTTGCTTAAAGGCCAGTTAACATTTCTCTAGCTTTCTTTTTTGAGTCAGGCTTATTTACCCAACTAATAAACCAAAGGAGCCTTGAAATAGCTATGAAGTGTTCCTGAAAACTTTTGAGTCTTGGGGCTTGGCCTTGTGCAAGTTCTCTGGGGTTGGGGCAAAGAGGGGAGGCCCATTCTGTAGCATCACTTTCCCCCCATCCCCCACTGAATCCCAGAGTGGCTCTAAAAATTTGCATCTCTGTGAAAAATGTGGCTTACCAAAATGGAAAATATTCTTGACTGTCTATGGACTCAGATATAAGTCCTGTCTGTATCCTTCCTTGAATACAATAGACTTGTTCCATGTTCCTTAGGAGTGAATGCAAGAGAACAGATTGTACCTAAAGAAGAGCTCGAAACAAACCAGATTCAGATGTTCCCACAGAGGAAAATTTCTAGGCAGGGGCATGAGCGAAAAGAAATATGAATTATTGATAAACCTTCAAGATTGAAACTGATTTTGTGTCTGCCCAGATGCTTCAGTAATGGGTGATGGGTCATACATGTCTTATCCATCATTTTAGCTTGTAAGTAGCTTGAGAGAAGGGTCTGTTTTTTAGTTCATTTTTGATTTTCAATGGCTAGTTTAATGCTGTGAGCCTGGTAGGCAATTCAGTTCAATCCAATCCAATCCAACCTATTTCAATTAAATTCAGACATTTAGTAAGGGTCTTGCCTGAAGTGTCCCAGAGAGAATGAGGACTGAAAACTATATTTTCTTTCCACCACACCGTGCAGTGACTCCCTATCTTTTCCTGATAGATAATTAATAAATACTGGTAGTATAAGCTCAACATCAATTTGCCCATAACCAGTGTTTCCAGTATCCCAAGGAAATGAACAAATAGCGAGGCTATGGAAGAGAATGATTTATCCCAGGACCTGGACTCCCACACTCATAACTGAAAAATTAAAGATTAAGCTTTGCTAGCTGAATGTATCGCAACAGAACCAAAACTAAGTTAACACAGAATAAAACTTAGTAGAAGGAAACCAAACATAAGGGAAGCGGGAGCTGAGAAGAACAGGTTTGGTTTCTTATGGTTGATAAATAGAACTAGAATGTATAAGAAATTTTGTAATAGGATCCATTATATAGTATTGAATTCCCAACCCAAGTACATTTCCTCTGTAGTGTATTGTAATCATTCTTCTCTTTTTTCTTTAAAACATCTAAATCTGCGTCCTGTTTTTGGTGGGCAGGAGAAAGGAGCAGGTAATAGAAAGAAAATACCTTTATCTTATGTCCAATAGGAAACAGGGAACCCAGGAAACAAATGGAAGGTGGTGGTAACTAAAATCCAATAGATGGCACCGGTGAGCCATGTTTGACCACTAATGTGAACCAGGGCTGATAGTGGCTTCCTCCTCTCCAGGCCCAGGGAGTGTGGTGTTTGGACCCTCTGGCACCACACACTTTTTTCTGTTTCCCTCATTACTTTTACTAGCATTGCTACTGTCAGCCTCCCTACCCCTTCTCCTAAATCATAGAGGGAAGTCCATTCAAATTTATTGTCTTCTTTGCTCCCTACAGCCAATCTTGCAAGATGTTTCCTCTCCAATGTCATTTCTGTAAACCCACTCCTTCCATTTAGAGAGCCACCACCATAGCTTTGACATAGTCAACTGGTTAGTTCAACTCTTTCAAATCTTATTCCACTCTAATTTATCCTAAAAATAACTGGTCATAGGATCAGAGATAGAAAGCTGGAAGGAACCTGAGAGGCTACTGAAATAATAGTGTTCAGATGTAATTTTCTTCATCATTTCCCTGAAAAAGGGAAGGTGATTCTGTAATCCTTTTATATCAGTTCGAATGCCCTAGCCTGTTGTTCAGAGCCCTTAATCGAACACTTTCCCCTCCTCCCTGGTTCCCCTCCCTTCTCCAGGCATTTTCCTGGCTGAATTTCTCTCTCTTACACATGAAATTTCTGTTCAAGTTCTATCATTCTACATGTAACTCAGCCCTATTTCTAGACCTTTGCATTTGCAGTTATTCTTACCTGGTATGTTCTCTCTGCCTCTTTTCCACCAATTAATGACCTTTGGTACCTTTGTGATCTCCAGGCAAGAAGTCACTTTGACCTTGAAGCCTTGCTACTGCTCACCACACTGGACTTTCCCCCTCAGTACTTAGTTTCCCCTTCACTAACTTATAGTTTTAAAATATATATCTGTAAAGATAGTCTCCACTTGTTTTTGTGTGTTTGTATGGGTATGCACATTTTCAGGATAGCTGATTTCTCTAGTTAGCTGACAATAAGCTCCTTGAAGGCAGGAACCATGTCTCCTAATTCTTTTGCATTTCTTCACAGGGCTGAGCTTGGTGTTTGTTTGATGCATTAAGTGCTCAATACATTTGTTGCCTGCAAAGGATAATTTTAATTATGCAATTACATAAATTATGTGAAAGATTGATGATTTCATTAGTTCATCAATGTGTGAGAATCCCCTTCAACTGCAATCCCTGTATGACTTAGTAGACAAGTTTTAGAGAGTCAGCTGAGGCAAAGAGTGGTTAAGTATCTTGCCTCTGGAGCAACTGAGTTTTGCAGTGGAAAGAGCATTGACTCCAAAGTCAGGAGGACCTGAGTTCAAATTCACTCTCAGACACTTACTAGCCATGCGACCTTGTTTGCCTCAGCTCCTCATTTATAAAATGCGTTGGAGAAGGAAATGGTAAACCACTCCAGAATCTTTGCCAAGAAAAACTCAGATGGGGTCATCAAGAGTTGGACACCAACCAAACAACAGCAAACACATTATTAATAAATGTCAAAAGCAGTATTTGAACTTATTTCTTTCTGATTTCATCTTACCCTCTCCCTACAATTCCATGCCTGTCTCTAAATTGAAATAAAATTGAACATACAACCTACTGAATTAATATCATGCTTATTTTGGCTAGCAATTGGTTTTTAATTTAATTTAATTTTTAACAACCTACTGTGTCCTTTCTAGAATACTGCTGGGTGGAGGGAAAGACTTTATAGGAGACCGAAGGTTTTGGAAAACTTTGCATCTTACCTAGTTCTCTCCAATTTGACTCAGAAACTATATCATATCAACAGGTTTGCTAAGCAGATTCAGTTACAGGCTAAATTTGCAGCCAAGTTGATTCTGTGCAATGTTCCATTCTCATAAGAGCAAAATAGATATTCATGCACTCTACAGCTCCCTTTTGCCCCCAATTATGCCCTTGTCTGTACAGGTGGACGCGGTTCAATTATCTGAATATTTGGCCTTCTGAGGTTAAGACTGAAGCCTTGAGGACTAATTGAAAAATCTGTTGTTTAACATCCTCTGCCAAGTGTAAAATGCCATATTCAGCGTCCTTTAGTACTTATGCAGGACCAGTCAGAGGTAGGGTCATGACTTTATCAAAGGAAGGGAGAATTAAGCCTAATGACAATGGCTGGCATTAAGCTGTTGAGAAATGAGTTGACCTGTCAGGAAAATGTCCAGTATAAGTAAACGTCAAACTTATTGGAATAACTGACTTTTTTGTGGGTTCCTCATCTGTGGAGTCATTGAGGAACTGCCTGCCTACCTGTGGTTTTAAAGACTTGATGGTAAAATTGGAGATGTGCAAGATACCTCTAATAGCAGGCATTAGAGCATAGATCATTCCTGGTGGTCTGGGATCTGGAATCCAATAAGCAGGCATTTATTTATATATTTAAATCCCTAACCTTTTCCTTAAAAAACATTTATTAATATTCATTTTTAACATGGTTACATGATTCATGTTCCTACTTTCCCCTTCACCCCCCGCGCCCCCCCACACCCATGCCGATGCACATTTCCACTGGTTTTATCATGTGTCATTGATTAAGACCTATTTCCAAATTGTTGGTAGTTGCATTGGTGTGGTAGTTTCGAGTCAACATCCCCAATCATGTCCACCCCAACCCATGCGTTCAAAGAGTTGTTTTTCTTATATGTTTCCTCTCCTACAGTCCTTCCTCTGAATGTGGGCAGCATCTTTACCATAAATCCCTCAGAATTGTCCTGTGTCATTGCACTGCTGCTAGTACAGAAGTCCATTACATTCGATTTTACCATAGTACATCAGTCTCTGTGTACAATGTTCTTCTGGCTCTGCTCCTTTCACTCTGCATCAGTTCCTGGAGGTCTCTCCAGTTCGCCTGGAACTCCTCCAGTTTATTATTCCTTTGAGCACAATAGTATTCCATCACCCGCATATACCACAGTTTGTTCA
>NC_058132.1:602489834-602532323 GCF_016433145.1 Gracilinanus agilis | reverse complement strand
AGCTTGGGAGAGGAGACAATGCAACTCAAGTTTCAGATAGACCCACCCTGACTCTATGACTTTTCTATCTCCTCCAAGGCACATAAGTATTTATTTTGTTATGTCATTGAGAGACATTGTGGCATAGAGAATAGAGCACTTGTAAGGTGCTGGGTAATATAAAGCCAAGAAAGAAAGCAAAACAAAACAAAACAATCAGCTATATTCTCAAGGAAATTATATTCTGCTGATGGTTAGGACATGGGCACAAATAAATACCTACAAAGGATTCCTCTACAAAGAAATACAAAATAATTTCAAGAGGGCATGTGTACTAAAACCTGGATCAGGAAAAGGATATGCCATTCTATGAGGAGTAGGTGAAAAGAGGGTGCAGTTTGGGTATGGGGCATCATTTGTGCAAAGAAACAAGGTCATGAGAAAAAGTAGTGTATATAGGAACATAGTGCTGTTGTTTGACTGGAATAAGGGATTTGTGAAGGAAGAAAATATGCAATAACACTGAAATAAGATAGTATGAAATAAAAACATTGGTGAAAGCCAGACTGAGGAAGGTTTTAAATGCCAGATTGAGGATTTCATATCTCTAGAGGTAATATGGGAGTCATGGAAGATTTTTGATTAGAGGAGTAACTTAGAATGGTTTCAGAATATCTTTGGCTTTGAAACACCATAAAACTTTGAATAAATAACAGGCCAATCATGATTTCAAAAGACTGACTATGAAACATATCTTCCATTTCTTGGCAGAGAAGTGATGGACTGACTAGAGGTCAAGAATTAGACATGCATACTTAGCTATGGTTCACTAATTTGTTTTGCTTGACTGCACACATGTGTGTGTATACATATATATATATGTATACACACATATATGTTACAAGGGAGGGCTTCTATGAAATGGGAGAAATAGATAAGTGGCTAGCAACATAGAAAAAAGAAGAACAATAAAATATTTTTAAAATGCACAAGAGCAAATTACAAGAAAGGGACATGAATAGAGCAATTATTTTTACTTTCTTGTTAAATTTAATATATATTTATTTAAAAAATTTTAGGTAACAAATTTCATATATAATCTTTGTTATACAATCCTTGTTTTTATTTTCTCTATCTTGAAATATATGTGTGTTAAGTGTGCAATTTTAAAAAATTCTAAAATAGAATACCAATTTGGCATCTTTGTAGAGGATGAATTGGAGAGGGAAAAGAGTGAAGGAACAATTAAGAAGCTTTTGCAATAATTCAGGTGAGAGGTAATCAGGATCTGAACTACGGTAGAGGTTATGTAAGTGAAGAGAAATAGATAGTTGGGAGATGTTGTGAAGATTGAACCAATGAATCTTGGCAACTGATCAGATATGATAGTTGAGGGAGAGGGAAGGGTGAAGGAAGATTGGAAGGTTGTAAACCTGGATAACCAGAAGGATGGTGGTATTCTTAACAGACACAGGAGAGTGTCCTTGATCCTTTCCCTCCTGTCTCCTCTAGGAACTAACCGCATCAATCATTTCCTTTGTCTCTTTCATCTTTTATCTCTATCTACTGGCTTCTTGCCTACTGCCTACAAACATACTCAGGTCTCTTCCATCCTTGAAAAAAAAACTTCACATGTCCCTGCCAATCCCTTAAAATATTATCCTTTATCTCTACTTACTTTCAATGCCAAACTCCTAGAAAGAGTCATCTCTATGCCTGCTCTTTCTTCCTCACCACCCACTCACTTTCTCCTGAGATCCATACAGTCAGGTTTCTTGTCTTACTCTATTGAAAATGCTTTCTCAGACATTACCAGTAATTTCTTAATTATTAAATTCAAAGACTTTTTTTTATCATTGCTCATTGTTCTTGACATCTTTTTTGGTTTTTGACACTAGAAATCCAGTTAATTTTTTAAAGACCCATAGGCCACTTCCCTTCCTTCCTCAATGTTTTTGATATCTGGTTCAATTTTTTATCCTCCCCAATTCTTGCCCTCATATTAGATTATTTCAATATACATATTGATTCTCCCTCAAATACCCTAACCTCTCAGGTACTTAACCTACTTACTTCCCACAAATTCTCCTCCACCCAACCTCATCCACACGCGAATGTGTGATCTTGCCATCACCCACAGATGTACCACCTCAGTGTTCGATAATTTTGAAATATCCTTATCTGACTAATCTACTGGTTTTTCACCTCTCCTTTTATGTTCCCTTACAAAATCTCTTTCTTCATCCCCACCATCATCTCCAAGTCCTTGATCCCTCAATTCTCTTCCAGGTTATCTCCCCTCCTTAGCCATTATGCTGATGATCCTTAAATCTACTTATCCTTCCCCAGTCTTTCTGCTTACTTCAAACCTCAGATTATTAACTGCCTTTCAGACATCTCTAACTGGATGACCTGTAGACATCTTCAACTCAGTGTATCAAAAACAAAACTCATTATCTTTCCCTCTAAACCCTGACCTGCTCTCACCTTCCCTATTACTGTAGAGAATAACATCTTTCTCCCAGGTCCTCAGGTTCACAACCTTGGAGAGGTCCTGGATTTCTCAATGTCTTGCATCCCATTCCCCACTCCAATATCTAATCTGTTGCTAAAGCTTGCCAATTTCATCTTTTAATATCTTTTGAATGCACTCTCTTCTTTCCTTGATACTACTACCAGCCTTAGCACTTCACTGGATTATGACAACAGTCTACTGGTGGGTCTGCCTTCTTCAAGTCTCGACTCAATTTCACTCCTTCCTCCATTACTTAAATGTTTTTCCTAAAGAATAAGTCATGCTCCCCCTCACCTCCAATAAACTCGAGGGGGTCTCCTATTCTCTCCAGGATCAAATATGAAATATTTTGTTTCTCACTCCAAGTCCTTTATAACCTAACTCCTTCCTATCTTTCTGTTTTTTTTACCCCTTACTCCCAGACACATTTTATTTGATCCAGTGATAGTGGCCTCTACAAACAGTGGTTTCATAAACAAGACACTCCATCTCTTGGGTCTGAACATTTATTTTTTCCAGTTATCCCCATGCCAGGAATATTTTTCTTTCTCTGCTCTGACTACTGACCTTCTTGGTTTGTCTTAAATTCCACCTTCTATATTAAGATTCTCCAGTCTTTCAATTCCAATGCCCTTCCATCTAATTATTTAATATTTATCTGTTATTTAGCTCACTTTATTTTTAATTGTTTGCAGGTTATCTCCCCACTTAGTCAATTAGCTCTTTGAAGATAGGGCCTGCTTTTTGCCTCCCTTTTGCATCTCTAGCACTTAGTACGGTGCCTGGTACATAGCGAGTGCTTAATAAATGTTGATCGATTGATTCTGTATATGTTTCTCTTGGTTTTCCTCCTACCTGTTTGACTGGTTCTTAGTCTTCTCTACTGAATCAAAATCCATGTTCCACTTCAATTTATCTTGTACATTGTTTGTAAATAGCATATTACATGTTCTTTCCACTTTAAACTCCTTCAGAATTGGGGCTTTTTTCTTTTTTTCTATTCACAGTGCTTAATGCCAGGTTTGACACATAGTAGACACTTAATAATACTGCTTCAGACACTTCCTAGTGGTATAGTCCTGGACAAGACACAATCTCTTTCTTCCCCAGTTTCCTCAACTGAAAAATTTGACAATAATAGCACCTAACTCCTAGGGTTGCTTTTAGGATTAAATGAGATAGTATTTGTAAAGCATTTAGCACAGTACTATGTACTGGGCACTGTGCTTGTTCTCATCCTTCTCCTTCCTTTCTGGTTATTGATTGATTCCCCCTAAGTGTGTGTATTTCATAAGGCTCTCTACCAGATCCTGTTTTTTAACTTCAACATTCTCTCTTAATGATTTTATGAGCTCCCATAGCTTCAATGGTTTATAAGTGGATCAGATTTTCCTGGTCCTAATAAAGTTTCTAATAAATCCTGCTAATTCAACCTGTCCAAAATGGAACCAATTATCTTTCTTTCCTTCTCCAAACTTCTTTGAAGTCACTGTTACCCTCTCAGATATCCATGTCGGTAATCTTAGAATCATATTTTACTTCCTACCTCTCATCCCCCTGCATCCAATTAGTTGCCAAGCCTTATTGATTCTTACTGTACATCTCTTGCCTAAAACCCCCTATCTTCACTATTATAACTGTCACCCACATCTAGACCCTTATTATCTCATGTTTGCTTCCTAAAAGGATTCCTTGTTTCCAGTCTCTTCTGTTTCCAATTTATTCCTAATATAGATGACAAAATAATCTTCCTAAGGCACAGATTTAGTTTTGTTACTGCCCTGCTTAAATAATTTCAATGGATCCATGTTGCTTCTAAAAGGAAATAGATGAATTCTTTGTCTTGGATCAGGTTTTCCAAACTCCAAGCTCAGCATTCTTCCTACTAACCCAATCAGGAAATTTAAGATTCAGAACTGATTGAAAATGCTTAGAGTCAAAGTAGAATGGCTAATATATCAGTGATAACCTGAATTACAGTCCCTATTGGAGAGTTCCAGGGATCTGTCCTGGCTCCATTTCCCCCCACATTTTTATCAATGATTTGGATGAAAACTCAAGGTCAAAAGTTAAAATCTCACCTGAGACTCTTACTAGCTATGTGACCTTAGACATGTCATTTAAACTCTGTTTGTTTCACTTTACTCATTTGTTAAATGGAGATAATAATGGCACCTATCAGGGTTGTTGTGATGATCAAATGAGATATTTGTCAAGTGCTGTACAAACCTTAAAGTGTTATATAAATGCTAGCTATGAGGTGTGTGTGTGTGTGTGTGTGTGTGTGTGTGTGTGTGTGTGTGTGTGTGTAGGAACAGAAAAATTTCATCCACTTATAGATTTCTTTGAACCCTCATCTGATTGCTGAATATGCTTTGAAATTATCCATTGAGGGCTTAATCTCTGCACAAACCCAAGTGTCCTTTAGATAATGCCTTTCTCTGTGAGGTAGTCAATCAATGCACTTTCAGGGGAGAAAATTACTAGAAAGCCTGGTATGTGTTTTGATGCCCTAATGAGGCACTATGAATTACCCAACCCAAACCAATTAAATCTTGCCTTAGATAGAGGGCTATCTAATATATGAAGACATAGCATGTACTTAGGGCAGAATTAACTGCTCCCATAGCCTGGAAAAATATTTGGGGAAAAGCCAAAACTTATAGGCTTTCTACTGTCCTTAAGCCTGGCAGCAGACCTGTGATCCTCCCCACTCTTAACATTTCATGCTTCGGCTCATCTGGCCTTAAAGAAAAATGTCTGGATAATATGAAATATATTCTACACACAGCATCAGGCAAATAAGAAGAGTAAATTTTGAAAAAAATGTCAGAAATGATAAAGTAAGAAAAATGACCTTCCACCGACTAGTGGTATGACTTTAGGCCAGGAGCCTAGTCATTTTATGTCAATCAAAGGAGAAAATAAGTCTGATATGTGAATGAGGATATGCAAGAAAACAAGCAAATTTGAAGCTATTGGTTATTCTAGTTCTCTAATATGCCAATCTATTCCCCTCCTAAAGTTTATGACAGAGAAGAAGATAAAAGCCAGAAATTGTCTGATATACATTCTAGATTTTTGGAGGACATATTTCAAAGAGTCTGGAGGAAGAAGAGATAGAATACTACTAAAATTCTACAGAAAAAGTCATCCCAAGCAAGATAGGAAACTATTAAGAATGAAGTTGAGAAGACATAAAATGAATATTAGGAAAAAAAGTCAAGACCAAGAGTTGCTAAAGAGATTGATGTAGATTCATAGGGAATTTACTGCCAATTTTAATTAAAAATGTCTATATAGAAGATGGGAGCATGAGCAGGAAACCTAGGATGACATAAGAACATAGCACATTTCTGTAAAAAGTGTCAGGAACATATAGGATAATTTTCAATCCTTATTTTAATTTTTCTTTCAAAGGAATATCTTGGAAATGGAAAAAAATGATTAATAAAGAACTGATTTCCAAGATTAGTAAGGAACTAGTAAGAGAATATCTAGTTGCCCTACATTAATTTATGCTCCTGGCCTAGATGAATTTTTTTCCTCTGTAGTGGCAAAACTGATAAATATGATTACTGATTCACTATCAGCCATTTTTGAAAGATTGTAGACAATTAGAAAGTATCGTGGATAGAAGGGCAAATTTGCCTTTTTCCATTTTGTGGAGGTGGGATGGCGGGGTGGGGTAGGGTCAGTATTTGAGTAAGATCAAGAGTTTTCTATCAACAAAACAAAGTCAACTTAGCTGTAGATCTCACCCGAACTCACTGAATGAGTGACTTGTTCCCTGGTAGGTAAGATTATCAAACAGGGCATAAGCCATAAGGGCAATAGCCCCAAGGTGCCCTCAAGTAAAGAAATGGCTGATTTCTACATAATTAAGTTTTTTTCTCTTAGAGTGTCCATGGGTCCTTCTAGCTGAGTCTAAGAATATGATTGATAATCATATGCATTCTGGAAAGTTATGAAAAAACAGATTCCCTCTCATTGACTCTGGCCCCCATCCAGCCATTTTGGCTGAGGTACAACAAAAAAATAAATCTCCTTTCTCATTGAGTTCTGGCCTCTCCTTTCTCATTTTCATTCTACACATTCATAGACAAACAGACTTATGGTATATAGTCATCTACTTTCTTTAATAACAGTTTATATAGCATAAAATGAAAGTTAGCTTTTGAGGAAAAAAGCTTCCAAATGTTAGCTGCTTTGGCTGGAAGCCATAAAGAGCCACTAAAAAGAATTTTTCTTTCTCTTGTCTGGTATTTGGTCATGGTAGTTGTTTCTCTTAGTTCCCAGTCTCCTTGTGTTCACCTCTACTTCTTTGCTTTGGATCACCAACAAGAAGTCCTAGAGAGTATGCCAGTCTGAATACCTGTTGTTCTGTTACCATCTCTGATTTGGGCATGGTGGAGTCTGGCCCTTGATTTGGTCATGTTGGTTTCTTTGCAGAAGTCCATTCAAAGCCACCAAAAAAGACCTACAAGATCATCATAGAAACTGGTGAACTTAGTATAATAGCTACCTGACTAGAAGATAGATACTTTGACCCCCCAAGCTTTCATGGCAACAACTCTGGGAAGGACAGTAATCTTGGGATTATATTTTGATTTTTAAAAAAGGGAAGATAGTAATAGAGTCTTTAAACTATAGGCCAATGAACTTGGCTTTGATTGCTGGGAAAATTATAGAATGCATGATTAAGTTGATTTTTAGCATCTAGAAAAGGAAATAATGATTCTAGGCCCCCCCCTAGAAAAATCTTATTTTTTTGAAGGCCTGAATTGCTAACTGAGACAAGTACAATCATGTATATGTAACTTATCTAGATAAGCAAAGCATTTGCTAAAGTATCTTATAATATTCTTTTGGAAAAGATAGACAGATGTAGATCAGAGGTTTCAAATTTGTGGTCTAGGACTATCTGGCAATAAAACTTCCAACTGTGGCTGAAATCATATTAAAATATAATAAGGAAATATTTATAAAAATAAATGAAAATACAATACAATATAGATAATTAGCTAACTTGAATTTTTCTAAATCAATATAAATCTTCAAAGAGATTCTTTTCTATTTGAGTTAGACTTCACTCCACTAGCTGGTTGAGTTAAATGGAATTTGAAAAGACAACGTATGAACTCAAAGAGCTCAATATAAAGTTTAAGTGGAGTGTCCAACAGATTTTGTCCTTTGCTAGTTAACATTTTTTCCCGATGACCTGGAGAAAGGCTTAGGTGTGAGGAACAGGTCTTGACAAGATGGTGGATTCCTCTCAGAAGCCTGTATAATGGAGTAAAAAAATTGAGTTATTTCATGTACCCAACCTATGTAAGCCCCATTTCAGATAGATAGGAATGAAGCAGTCCTTATTTTGATTGGTTAAAACCTGCTTGAAAAATTAGGATAATTAGTCTTGTAAATTGTGCATTCTGATTAGCTAACTTTTGAGATAAGATTATAACTCTCAAGTAAGCGGCCAATGGTGAATGAGGGGTAGGATTATCTTCGCATCAGGGTCTAGAGTCAAAGGAGACAACCTGCTCCGGTACTTTGTACGTACTTGCAGGCTGTAACATTTGTAACACTGGCTCCTGAGCAATCATTCTCATGACAAGGAAATAAAAGCCCTTGACACACTGATGCCAAGTTCAAGTTTCTTTTCTCTCATTAGGTGACATGTTTATAAAGCTAGCATGAAGAGTAAACACACCAAATGGCAGAGCCAAGACCAAAAAGACCTAGACAGACTTAATTATTGGGCTGAGCAATTTTGTAGTTTAGCCCTTTTGTTTTACAAATGAAAAAACTGAGGATTTGGTATATAACCTTCTGACATAGTCTCAACTTCCTCCTAACACTTGATTACTAAGTAATTTTCTAGGAAAAAAGAATTTAAGAAATGCTATCCCTCTAGAGATGGAAAGATCATTATTAAGTATCTTTTGTGATTTGATAACTCAGAATTTGCGATTGAAGGTGAGGAGTTGTTAGACCCAGTGGCAGGATGGTATAATGTTTAATGTGGCTTATTTTTATTTTTTTTACACCCATGTAATATCAAAAAGACAGAACGACATGGAGAGCTGTAAAACCAAACTGTTCTGCCATTTCAATTTAAAGCCAAGGAATGGAAAAAGGCACAATTTGGTATCTCAACCATTTTTATAGGGACTTAGAGACAGGTTAGACATGTTTAAAATATGTCCTTCAATTCTCAGAACTCTTTGGGGTATTCCTTCTGAAGGATGTACCTTGGAGAAGTGCTTCTATAAATACAGGACATTTTCATTACCGCATGTGGGTTGATACAGCCTGTTGACTACACGATAGTGAGAAGTGTCTGAGAAACGATTTCATATAGACCACTTTGAAATAGTCCCTGGAGCTCCCTGGATTAGAATGACTCCATTGGGAGTGCTCTGAAATGAATGTTCATCTATCATGGGGATGTTTAAAAAAAGGTTTAAAGTTCTGCAGGCTGTCTCCTTTACTACATGGAAATGATGGAATGACAACATGAATAGAGATAAATTTCTTTGTATGAAAACTTCCAGGTTTTTTCATTAAAGTAAGATGCAAAATTTGAACAACAAGAAAACAGAGGAAATATTAGGAATTTTACTTAGCAATGGTGAGTAAATTTGAAAATTTATTCATTCTATAAGCTTTTATTATTAAGTTCCTCACATATTCTGTGTTCAAAGTGCTATCTTTCAAGAATAGCTAATCCAGTCCCTTTTTAAAGGGGGTTCTGAAACGTGAACTCTTTTTCAAAAATGCTTTATTAATGATTTGTTTTTGCATCATGGTTCTTTCCATTTAGACCTTTGAAATTCAAAATGTCCTACTTTTTAGCAAAGAAAGATATTAAACAAAACCAACTGGAAAAATGTCCTCATATGCCAATGTATGCAACATTCTATATCTCTAGTCTCCCTTCTTTCTATTTGAAAAGAGCTGCTTTAAAAGTATGGCAAAGTAATTACTACCATTCAATTTCTGATTTAGTTTTCTTTTTCTTTTCAATATTGTAGTCACTGTATGTGTATTTTTTCATATCCTTCTTCTTTCATTCTGTATCACTTCATACAGATTTTATGATTCTGAGAGATCCTTATGCTTAGAATTATAATAAATGAAAAAATATTTTACTACATTCAGATATCACAATTTTTTTAGACTTTCTCCAATCATTGGACACACATTTTGCTTCTGATTTTTTTGCCACCATGGATGTCACTATGCATATTTTCATCTTTATGAGGAATTTTGATGAATGTAATAGAATGGAGATGATGAATGTCTTTGGTTATAAACTTTAACTGAATTTTATTTTTATTTTTATTTTTATTTTTTTTTAAATTTTGAATATTTTCCCATAGTAACCTGTTTCATGTTCTTTCCCTCTCCCCCAAATCTCCCCCCCTCCATAGCTGATGCACAATTCCACTGGGTTTTACATGTATCATTTCTTTTTTAACCTTTACCTTCTGTCTTGGAGTCAATATTGTGTATTGGCTCCAAGATAGAAGAGTGGTAAGGGTAGGCAATGGGAGTCAAGTGACTTGCCCAGGATCACATAGCTGGGAAGTGTCTGAGGCCAGATTTGAACCTAGGACCTCCAATCTCTAGGCCTGGCTTTCAATCCACTGAGCTACTCAGCTTCCCCCACATGTATCATTGATTAAGACCTAATTCCATATTATTGATAGTTACTAGAGTTATTGTTTAGTGTCTATATCTCCAATAATATCCCTATTAGCCCATGTGTTCAAGCGGTTTTTTTCTTCTATTTAACTGAATTTTAATAGTTCATTGTCTACTGAAAAAATTGCATCTCTATTCCTGTAATATTATAATAATGAAGTACTTTAAGGTTGGGAAATCACTTTGCAAATATTTTATCCTCACAACCACCTTGAGAGGCTGTGCTACTTTATTATCCCCATTCTTTTTACAGAGAAGGCAACTGAGGCAGACAGAAGTTAAATGATTTGCCCAGGGCCATATAGCTAGTAACTAACTGAGGTTAGATTTGAACTCAGGTATGTCTAACTCCAGGAGCTTCAACACTCTATCTATCCACTGGGACGTCTACCTGAAAAATATTTCCAAAGTAATTATCAAACAAACAAATGACTAATTGCCTATTATTGAATAGGGATTTTATAGTTTGAAATAATGAAACTAGAGAACAACTGTTCCTTTATTGGTAAGGAATTCATTTGTAGATGTATTTATTTTAAGAGAGATAGTAAGTTGACAATATAGTTAGGTACTTTGAGGAAGTTTTGGAATAAAAATACAGAGAATAAGATGTTGGGTAGGTTAAAGCTATCTCATGAATTGAGAAAATTATTTATCATAGTTGGATTATACTTCAGGCTAGATAAATTTTATGAGGGAAAGTAACCTCTGCCTGCCAAGGAAATAGTAATACAGTCTCATGTTCAGGATCAAGCTTATCACTATTGAGTTCAGGAAGGAATTTTCTCTCCATGCTCAAGGAGTTTTATGGAGAATTGCACTTTTTGTCTTTCCTTAAATGACCAATCTTTTACCTCTGCCTCTCAGAACACTTCGTTTCTTTCAATCTCATCTGCCCCATCCTACTGGAAGGCTTGCCATATCCCTCCAGTGGTTAGTGCTCTCTTTCTCTCCTTAAACCAGTCAAACATTTATTAAGCACTTACTATTTCCTAGGCACTGTATTAAGTGCTGGGGGTTCAAAGAAAGGCAATAACATGGTCATCGCCTTCAAGTAGCTTCCAATCTAATGAGGAAGATAACATTGAAATGATTGTATAAACTACATGTATAGAGTGTGAATGGGATGTAATTTCAGGGGGAAGGCAGTGGCTGCAAAGAAGGGACCAGGGAAAGTCTCCCATAGAATGTGGGATTTAAGTAATGTCTTCAAGGAAGCTAGTACAGTCAGATGGTAGAGATGAGCTGGGTGAACAATTTGGGCAAGAGGAAGAGTCAGAGAAAAGGCACAGAGTAGAGCAGTGTGTTCTTTGGAGAACAGAGGTCAGGGTCACTAGGTCTTAGAACACTCCAAAAGGAATAAAGTATAAGAAGAATGGAAAAGTAGGAAGGGGTCAGATCATGAAGGGCATTAAATGACAAATGGAAGATTTTCTATTTGATCTTGTAGGTATCCATTGAAGTTTATGGAGGAGGTGTATGTGTGTGTGTGTGTGTGTGTGTGTGTGTGTGTGTGTGTGTGTGTGTGTGTATGTAATGTGATCAGACTGGGGTTTTAAGAAAATCACTCAAATTATCTTGTATTTACTTATTATATTGCTTACTTCCAATAGAATGCAAGCTCTTTGAGTGCAGGAAATGCTTCTCTCTCTCCTTTTTTTCCCTTTGTCCCTCCACTTCCTTTCATGTGATGCTTAATACCCTTTGAGACTCCTCCTATGGAGGTTTGAGAGAATAGAAACAAGCCCATGTGGATATAGAGTTTGAAGTGGTACGAACATAGGGTTATATTAATCAAGGGGAAAGCAACCTTCAGTAAGCTGACTATGTATGTAAGTCCAAGGGTCTTAAGCTTACATATGTATGTACAATCATATAAATATATATGATCACTTATTATGTATTTAAAATGAACATACAGAAATGTATGCTCTACAGAATATACATTGTACAGATTCTGTAAACACCTACACATAAAGCAGGTTAAATGATTTCCAGTTCATCTATTTATTCATTACTTGAATGTTGTACCAATTGATAGTTCATCAGGTGGGTACCAATTAAGCACCTGTTGTTTACTTAACAGTTATTTATGTATGCAAATGTAGCATCCTCAACTACTTAAAGGCTCTTAAACTCTGTTTCTGTTTCTAATCAAATTAATGATCTGATATCCTTTTTTTATTTGGAGCTATTTCTCCAAAACTTAATGTACATGACATGGCATTATATTATAAAGGCAAAAAGTACATAGATGAGGAAAATAAAATAAGAAAAACATAAGTAGTTCAGTTCTCAATATGTGGAGGCTGTAGTGTATTGTTATGAATACTGGGTTTGGAGTCAGATAACCTGGATTTGAATCCTAACCCTTCTGCTTGATACCTGTGTGTGCCTCAAACCTACTTTGTGCCTCAATTTCTTTACATATAAAATAAGAGAGTTGGACTATTTAACCTGTACAGTCTATTCCAGCTTTAAACTATTGATATTATGATTTATGATCCAAATCAAACTATTTCCCAGTGTTTGGGGAATGGAAGGTTGCACATCCACCCTATCCTAGCCCTGTGGGAAAAGAGAATGCAGGAAGAAGCACTTATAGCATCTCTCTTTGTGATGTCAAAGAACTAGAAATTGAGGGGATTCCACCAATTAGGGGCTGGCTGAACAAGTTGTGGCATATGATGTGATGGAGTATTATTGCACCAAAAGAAATGCTGAGCAAGTTATTAAAAAAAACTTGAAAGACCTACAGGAAATTGTGAAAATCAAATGAATAGGACCCAAAAAGCATTATATACAGCTACATAATTGTTTGAAGAATAACTTGTGAATGTCTACCTTCAGAGAAAGAGAAACATGAAGACATAGCATATATATATATGTATATACATATCTATCTATCTATCTATCTATCTATCAATAGTACAGGGTAGGGAGGGAGTAAAGGAGATGCTTGGGAATGTCAATAAAACCAACAAACAAATAAACTAATAAAAAACAAAAACTACTGCCTTGGAGGCATCTATGTCTCCACTTCATACTCATACATGTTTTCCTGGAGTCATATTGAACATCTCTGACCACAGCTCCCTTACACAAATCAGAGAAGTTCCAGGCACAAAGATAAAAATTGGTCCAGTTCCTATCCAAATTATTCCAAATTAATGGAATGTGAATTTAAAAAGTTAACATAAATATATTTATAAGTCAACAGAGTAAAGAATGACCATCCAGAATATCATTTCTCTTCTTAAAATCATTCACTATAATTTCTTTATCACAAACTCAAATTTACTAGTCCCTTTGACATTTACCATTCTTTTCCAATGTCACTTTTTAAATCTCTCCATCTCTTCATGCCAACTTTATCTTTTTCTATTGGTTTCTATAACCAATAATGACCTACTACTATACCTATGTCAGGGAAGCATCCTTTCTCTACTTTTCTTGACCTAAAAATTCATATTATATAAAAATTTACTAGACCTCCTTGGAATTCACTTGACCAGATTGGTAAGACATAAAGTGTGGAGAGCTTGGATAAGTCACTTGGTGTAGGGAATAGAGACTTGAATTTATAGTCAGAAAGACCTGAGTTCAAATCTTGTTTCAGACACATTAGCTTTGTGAACTTGGGAAGTCCCTTAAACTCTCTCAATCTCAGGTTTCTTTTTGGTAAGATGGGAATCTACCTACCTTACAACCTTATTGTGAGGATTAGATGAGACAGTAAATGTAAAAGGGCTATGCAAATCATAAAGCATTATGTAAATGTTACCTATATTATTTAGATCCAATCCTTTTGGCACCAGAGAAACATGGCAAATAATGGGAAAAAAACCTCATGAATTTTTATGAGAATTAGTTTGAATTAGTAGCAACAAAGTTTTAATTAAAGAAATATTAAAATGTACCTTAGTTGATTTTTAGCAGGTACATTTAGAAGTTAACAAGACATTCCCTTGGAGAGGTCCTTGGGAGACTTGTTTTAAGGGAGTGAATGATTTATACAAATCAATCATGTGTATAGAGTGTCACTCAATGGGCAAGTTATTCATCAACTGTATTTAAGCTACTAAAGCTTAAAACTGCACCAAAACTTTTGGGTCATCCCCTATAAATGGTGCTGCTGAAACGATAGAAGATAGTTATAATAATAATAGTAAAAATTTATGCTAGTTTTAGAGGTTTACAAAATCTTTTTCTCCTAACAATCTCATGAGACCAAAATTAGTCTGTCATCTTAAATATCCTTTCTGAAATTCTGCTTCCACTCATTGTCTTCATTCACTGAAATTCTATTGAGATACTTCATTGTGGCATGGCACTTACTATAGACTACCTTAATTAATTAATTTGTTCATCATCTTAAAATTCTTTATCCCTCCTTCCTCTCCCCTCATTAGATACACAAGAAGATACATGTATATATAAAACTATGTTGCTTATTTCTGTTTATGGGTTCTTTCTCTGGAGAGGAACGTATATAAGCCATTGAACTATTTCTGTTGCTGTATTTGATGTTCTCTCGGTTCTGCTCTTTTCACTCTTCATAATTTCTAGATCTTTCCATGTTTTTTTTATTAACCTCCTTGTCATTTCTTGTGGCACAATCCAGATGATATGATGGCATGTATGGAAAATTCTAGAGACTCAATTAGAATATTAGTTAAAATTCTAGGTTTTATAAGACTCTGCTAGTGGAGTTTGTATGCTGGCAGGACCTGCCAGTCTGGAAAGATTTCAAGGCCAAGTCCACAGACAAGTTGTATGTCTGTTGTCCAAAGATCAGACTCAATAGATTTTGAAAGCCTCATCTCTAAAAGGTTGGCCATGAAACTATCTACTAAGGTTTAGTATTGCAAAGCTCTCCACTGGGGGAAGAAAGAGCACACCCTGGTAAAATCACAGCTGTTTTGATGTGTTGAATTTTCAATTACTTAAACAAACCTTTCTGTCAAGTATAATAAAGATCAACTTCAACCAGTTTGAACTATTTTAAATTCTAAGTAAATAGAGCATGAATTAGTGACTTTCCCCCCCTAGTTTTATCCTTTTTGTTATCAGAGTTAAACTCTTGGGAAAAGGAGTCTTTTAAGCTCTGCCTTGCATTGGAGGTCTTTAAAAATAGTCAATGATAATAATAAGGGTAGTAAAAGTCAGACATTTTTCCTAGTGTGCTAATGTTTTAGCATCAGAAAATAATTTTTTTCTATCAGCCACATTTGAAAGCTAAGAATCAGCTTTCGTTTTCCCCCTAATGTTAATATTCATTGGGGTTTTCTTTTTTGTAAGAGTATTATGAAACTTCCCTAATTTATTGTAGGAGTGAAAGCAGGGATTACTGGGGCCACATAGTCTTAGTAGGATGCAATTGTATTAGTACTCTTTTGAGTCTCAAGTTTTCTTTTCGGTAAGATGGGTAGAATAATACTTGTGCTACTTTCATCCCAGGATAAACTAGTTAGTATATGCAAAGTTCTTTGTAACCTCAAAGTTCAATATATACATATATATATATATATGTATGTATATGTATATGTGTGTGTGTGTGTGTAAATTATTTTTATTGACATCATTGGAGGGAATGTTCATTTCGATGAGGTCACAGGTTGTAGAGTATTTGATTATAGTGAAAACTCCTTGAATACGGTAACTATGTTATTTACTTTTGTATATTCTTAAGTATCTTGAATGTAAAAGGCATTTAAAAACTCTTTTGTTTTGGTCCTTTCTAGTTCATTTTTTTTGGTATGGTGAACTACTATCTATAACTTGTATGGTTTTGGTCTATTGTTTGGGGGCACTGAGATGTTATATGATGTGGTCAGTCACACAACCTATACATTTCAGAGGCCGTACCCAAATGGGGGTCTTCTTGATTCTAATTTTTAATTCTAATGTCACTAAGTCACATTGTCTCTCAAACATTTCAATGATGGACTTGCTGGAGAGAAAAAATAAAGTCAATGAAATAAACAGTGCAACACAATGATGTTTGGTCTATTCATTCTCCTTATTGGAATGATTCATTATATACTTCATTCTCTGATATTTATTAAAAGTCCACAATCTGGATGGCTTCATAATCTGAAACGATCAAAGGGGTTATCTCTGTAAATCGATATTCTCCATGTTGATAATGAAGAAGAAAATTTATAAATAGCCTTATTAGTGTAAAAAGTAACACAATCTGAAGTTTCCATCCCATTAGGACACAGCTCAACATATGCCATATTGTATTAATAAATACTGCATGTGCCAGATGTAGCTTAAATTGATGGAAAATCCCAAATGAATAAAATTGATTTGCTTTAAAATTTAATCTACTTATTTTTCTTTCTGCATGCCTGGGGCAGGGAGAGGCACAGAGATGGGTGCTATTTTCTATACCAGGGCATCTTAAACTTTTCTTTTGTATCATGGCTTCCTTTGGCAGTCTGGTAAAGCCTAAGAATTTCCCTGAATATTGTTCTTAAATGCATACAATATAAAATGCATAGGATTACAAAGAAAACCAACAATTTTGAAATATAGTTTTCAAAATATTTTTTTAAAAGTTCATAGAATTTGGGTTAAGAATTCCTGGTTATAAACCAACCATCAAAGAAAGAAACTACATGAAGGAAAAGAGGAGCCAGGAGACATAAGAGGAAAAACAACAAATTGGTCATTATGAGGGAAAAGATGCAAGAGATAAAGGAGCGGGAGGGAGGAAGGAGGAAGACCCAGTGTCTGCTATATTAGGCTTTGGTGCAGATGTAAGTATGAAATGCTCCACAAGTCCTGTAATTGAGAAAATCCATCAAATGTCCTGACAGCTGCTCCCGCATTTCCAGAAGCGATAAAACTTGAATTTATTTCACTTCTAGAAAAGGGGCAGTATCACCTTCTGGCGGCTTTAATGAAATGCCATAAAACTCGAGGAAAAACTGTGCTGTAAAGCCATAAAAACGTAGTCAGAAGTGGATTGTTTGAACGTCGGAGGAGGGGATGTTCCACCTAAAGTGTGACTGAAGGGGATCAAAATCCCATAAGTTTGCTCATGTGGAAATGAGGAAGGCAAGTGAGCTTCAAATCGAGGACCCCCATGACCCTATGGTTGTCATCCAGTTGGATGGTACAAGGAAGTGGGAGGAACCACAGCTGGCTTCTGTGTCTAGCTCTGCCACTGAGTGACAGATCTTCGGAGAGCTGTTTAACCTTGCTATCCCTTTAACTTTTCCACATGTAAAAGGGGAATCATAAATTTCATGCTATCCAGTGTATCAACCTCCCCAACCTCTTTGTACCTTACTGGAATGAACTACAAAGTTCTTAAGAACCTGCTGGGGGATGAAGCTATCAAATCATTGATTTTATTTTCCAGGCAATTTGTGGTGTTGGATAACAAAGTCAATTTGACAAACATCTGCTTTGTGAAAGGACCTGGGGCATGTGTGCTGAGGGCCTGGGATTGAAGAAAAGCAACACAGTCAAGGAACTTTCTACCAAGATTGGTAAAATATACACATATTTAAGCATAACCCCAACTGAAGTGCTATGGATGCCAAGGAGATATTCAGAGAGAAAGTGTACTAGAAGAATTAAAGGAGGGAGAAGACACTTTTATTTGATGAGATCAGAGAGGACTTTATAGAAGAATAAAAGGATTTTGCTTGAAGAAATGATAAATAAAGGTATCTTTCCCATGAAGCCCAGTTAAAATTCATTTCATGCAGGTTTATGTCTGAAAAGTACTAACAAATACTTTGTTATATTTGCAAAATTTTGCCTTTTAATATCATAGTGAACAACTCCATTTTTTAATGAGTAAACTGATTTCTAGTCTTCTAATGAACCTCTGAACAAACTAAACTTGGACTTCAGACTCTTTGAATGGTTAGGTTGGCATGGAAGGCTTTGGAGTCAATATGATTAAACTGAACATCAGTCACTAAGATGGGGTGGTAAGGGATAAAATGAGATATGAAGAAGACACAGAGAGGGGATCATGCAAAAAAAGGATGTAATATAGAAAAGCATTTTAAATGGGAATATCTGTGAGAAAGACTGAATAAGGATGGCTCTAGGAAAGAAAGAAAAACAGAAGAGTTATACCAAGAAAGAGGGGGAACAATAAAATTTATTTAAAGGTAAAGAAAATGAATAGGAATTCAGCAATTCAGTTTGGGGAGTGGCTACATTTCCCTAGCAAACTTGTGACCTCAAGCCATATTCAATTCAACTAAACAACTATTTATTTATTAAGTATTTACCATGTTCAAAGCACTTTGCTAAGCACTGGAAGCAAAAGGAAACCAAAATAGAGCATCCTTTGGACTTTGTACTTGGAAAAACTTCTGCAGTACAGATTGACCTCAGATGTGTGTCTATGGTTTCACAGAAGATAAAGAAATAAGAATCAGAATATTGAGTCTTCAGAAATTTCAGTGGTTCATGCTGCTCTTAATGCAGAAACAGATCAGTCTGCACCTGCTCTGCAACTTAAAAATTTAAAGAGCTTCCCAGAGCACTGAGAGTCTAAATGATTTTTCCCAGCATTACACAGCCAGCATTTGAGGCAGCTCTTGAACCCAGGTCTTCATGATTCTGAGACTGGTTTTATCCATTTCTCTTTCTCTCCCAGATGATAGAAAATTAATATGGCAGAATAATGAATGTCGCTTTTTGCATTTTCTCCATAGGATTCAAATTGCATCTCCCAGATTCTAGCTCTGCCTCTAACAGTATAAACTTGGGAAAATCATACAATTTCTCTAGGTCTCAGTTTCCATGTCTGTAGAATGAGAAGGTTGAACTCTATCATCTACAAGAGCCCTTCCTTTATGATTCTGTGAAGAGAGGGCATTTAGGAATGGAATGAAATTCAGATCATCCATTCATTTCCCAAAGCCCAGCTCTCTTGTCAGCCACAGAACTGGGAAATCAGCAATTAAATTAGAGAACAAAATTACTCCAGACTCCAGATGTGATTGCCTCACACTTGTGATTTTAGACAGATGTGTGAGAATGCAAGCATTCATCATGATTAGAGAAAAGGTAGTGGTCTAGTAGTCCAGGCATGGGTAGCTGTATACAACATGCCCTCAGGAGTTTGTCTCCTTAGCTCATCTATGAGCGACAATCCCCCATAGAGAGAGGAAAGAGCAGTGGTGAGAGTTGACCCAAAGATCCATAAAAAGGAAGTATAATTTTTTTCATGGACAATTGACTCTATTATGCATTGCATGTTCCAGTTTGTTTCCTTGAAAGAGTTTTAAAAAGCCATCTGCATAGCCATATTTAATTAGCTATTCCTTTTCTTTCCTTCCCCCATAGTATGCAACTTATCCTTGCCTTGCACATTGTAGTTTACTGAGTTGCCTCTACTCCTTTCTGTTCTGTTGCATGATCTTTCCAGTTCTCTCTTTCACTTTTAGAAGTCAGAAAGCATCCTTGATACAGCATCATATAGTTGTGGCAAGAAGATGAATGGATTATACCACTAGATAAATCTCTAGGGATCATATTGTTACTATGCTTAAATGGTGTCACATGGTTGATCTGATTGGTTACAAGGAAAGGTCATAGATAAGACTGGATTAGAAGAGGAGGCCATCTAATCCGACCCCCTCATTTTACAAAGGAAGAAACAGGTCCAGAGAGGTGAGCTGATTGGCCCAAGCTTTCATAGGTGGTAAATGTCAGAATGAAGATTTGAACCCAAGTTTTCTATCTCTCAATCTAATACACATTTCATTGCACCACTTTATCTTTTGCCAGGAGAAAGGAACACAGTCCTATTATATATTTAAGGTAATTAGAATCAGAAAATTTTGGAGCTAGAGGAAACCTTAAGAATCACCATGTCCAACTTATTCATTTTCACTTGAGAAGAGTGGAAGACAGAGTTTAAATGTGTTGCTTGAGGTCACATTCTCAGAGGATGTTTTATGACACTAAATGAAATCATTCCTTGTGAAAAGAATCTTTTAACAATACAGGAAATCATTCTGTGTTCACATAGTTAGTTAGTGACAGAGACTTAGCCCTAGAACCCAGGCAATTTGACACCTGGTCTTATGCCATCTTTCTTTTTACATCCACTAGTTAGTACTTAGGTTTACTTAAAGAGGTGACATATCATTGTGGAACCAAATCAAACTGAGGCTTCTGATGACTGAAAATTATGACTGTCTGAGAGCTTGTGTCTGGACCTGTGTGAAATGAGAATGAGTCTAAAGTCAATTCTTTAGGAGACAGGTGTCTATATAACCCAAACCACCACTGGTTCCTTCAGGTCTGGCCTTGACCATTAGTATAGAAGGAAGAAGTGAACTATGTCCTCTGTTGTTAAAAGGTTCCATTCACAAGGGATGATTTAATTTAGTGCCATAAAGCATCCTCTGAGAATCATTTAATGATAGATCTATCTGTTGGATGAAAGGATAAACCATAGACTTTGAAATGATGGGGTCAGAATCTAATGATCTCCTTGAACATTCACTGAAACAAAAATTATGACCCAAGCATTTATGCAGACAAACGCAGAGGTCTTCTACATTGACAAAATAAAATAGATGATATGCAAGAATTTGCAGAGAATGTGTTGCTTTTTTCTCCCCTAGGCAAGGTGAAATATTTGTATGTTATTTAGGGACAAAGGGTAGCATACTACAGTGCATTGAATTCTGAGGTGGGAAACAGGAAAACCTGGGTTCAAATACTGCTTCTGACTCTTAATAGCTAGGTGATTATAGCCAGGTCACAACTCCTCTGAATGTCAGGAAGCTTCCCAACACTTATCTACTAAATTAGAGGCAGGCTATGATTTGAATTAGTGGAGGAAATTCTCACACCAAGAAAATCACATTTGACTAGGAGTAATATTAATAATGGATATTATTAAATGGATATTCTGTTGCCAGTACAGACAATATTTTTGTTTTTTTGAAATTTGTTTGTTTGTTTTGGATAATGCATGTTACATTGTTAATATTTAAAAAAGTCTCAATCTACTTGTGACTAAGAATGAAAATCATTTGCAGGGGCACTCTTTAGTCCAGCTAGTTGAAAAGTATCATTTTTCAAATGTATTCCCTCCTATCCAGGTTCCTATAACAGATGCTTTCAGCTCCCAAGCTCCTTCCATCTGTAATTCAATTTCCTACTAAACTTGCTGCCGACATCTGTTCCAATGCAGATACATACTCAACAACGCAATTTCCGTGTCAAGCTCAGTGTCATGTAAAAAGCCTGGGAGCTTGGTAGGGATAGCCAGTTTAAGCTGAAATCCAGGGGGCTGCAGAGAGAAACATTTTTAATGTCTCTTTCAGAGTGTTGATGCATTGGCACCTTTCCCCTTATGACTGTGCCTCTGATTAAGGGTTTTCTAGGAAATGCAATGTATCTAATTCAATTTCAACAAGCATTTATTAAGGTTTGCTTTGCCGGGCACTGTGTTAGTCACTGGGGATGTGGAGATAAAGCTAAAATTGTCCTTGTCTTCAAGCAGCTTTCATTCAACTGAGGGAGAGGGGATGACCTGTACACAGAGTAAATTAAAAAATACATATACAGCATTTACAATACAGTATACTTAACAAATATAAATTTAATTTAAAATGTGTACAGTATATACATTAGAGGGATATAAGGTGTGTGGTGAGGAGGGAGACAATTCCAAATGTGTATAGGAGATAGGCTGTGCAAAGGATCCAAGGTGGGAGATCACTATATCACCATATAAATGTAACCTCCTATTATTTTTTACTGAAGACTTGTTTCATCCTCTGTCCTGTCTTGATTTTTTGAATGATTGTTATAAATTGTGTATTTATTAATTTTTAAACTGTATTTCCAAAGAATCTCATAGATCTGATCTGGAAAACAGGGGGAAAAGACACATTAAGGCTTAGCCTTGAGGCAGAAACCATACGTCTTTAAATTCTTCTTGACAGCAGAGATTAGATAAATCACAGAACAATCCTCTAATGTACTTTAAAGAAGAAAGCAAAAGCCCATATGAAGCAGTTAAGAAGGTTGACCTTTATTTTATTTTTTTCTGTTTTGATTTTTTTCTTCCTCTAACATTGATATGACAAGTGTATATTGGATGGATATAATCTGAGTTCAGCCTGTATGTAGTATTCAATTTCTGGTAAAATACCAAACCATACCTAAAATCCAATAAGTCTCCAAGGAGTGAGCTAAGACTGAAATGAAAGCAACCAAAGATTTACCTACCCTGATCAGACTACTTGGCCTATCTGGTTATAAGTATTCATCCTCTAGTAAGTACAGTTTTTGCTGCTACAGGAAAAGCCAAATATCTTCCTGATGTATGTACTCTAGCCAATTGTGATAAGGAGTAGGATGTGGAGGAGGGGAGAAAAAATAATCTTTTCTGACCCTTCCTAACCCCTTCCACTGCAGGCAATCAGCTTATATTTGAAGCATGATATTTGATTATCCATATCATTACCTTACCTTGCACTGACACAGATGCATCATTGTCCTGAAATTATCCTGCCCTTTAAAAAAGACAGACACAACATGTAATCTGGATAGTTGCTTGGCCAATTACAGTCATTTTATATTTAGAGAACATTAACAGAGGAGTTAGGTCCTGGGCCTACCTGAGGGTTGAAGCATGTGCTCTTTAGTCTTTCAGGAATGACTCTTTGGATGTGGGAACAATTCCAGCTGAATCTGTGCCTTTGGGATAGAAACCTGATAAAAGTAATGGGAGGAGGCAGAACATGCTCCTGGAAGTTACTGGTCATAAACTGATCTGAAGTGGCTGTGTCCTGAGTAGATGAACAATGAAGGGAACTTGGAACTGTCCATGGTTTTGACTCAGTGAACTCTTTTTTTTTTTTTAACCTTACATTTTAGAATCAACACTAAATTTTGGTTCCAAGGCAGAAGAGTGGTAAGGGCTAGGCAATGGGGGTTTAAGTGACTGGTCCAGGGTCACAGAGGTAGGAAATGTCTCAGGCCAGATTTGAACCCAGGATCTCCTATCTCTAGACCTGGCTCTCAATCCACTGAGTTCTAGCTGCCCCCATGATGCAGTGACCTCTTAAAGAGAAACAATATTTATGGAGTGGGCCCTCTATGGTCTAATACTAGGTGTTTGGTGGTAGAGCAGAGGAAGAGAGGAAAATTTAAAAATTCCTTCCTGAAGGAAGCTTAAAAATTTAGTGCATAATTATAGCTGACATTTACATAAGATATTAAGGTTTGTAATGTTCTCGACTTATATTATCTTATTAGATTCTCACAGTAATCCTGTGCCATACATTTTATTATTATCGCCATCTTACATATGGGGAAATTGTGGCTTAAAAGTTAGATGGTCATATGATTAGGACATGTGAGAGATGGGGTTTGAATCTAGGTCTTTCTGACCCAAGCAAGAGAACTCTTCCCTATACCATATCACTTCATTGCATATGAAACAATCAGAGAACAATACTTGAATACATGTGATTAGAGATTTGACTGAGTCACTAAATGACATGGTTAGAGAAGAGAAATAGCAATGTTATTTATTGCTGGATTCAGAATTCTATCATTCATCTAGCTATTTTGTTTTGCATTCTCTCTCCTTCTTTATTTCATTTCCAATTCCCAGAAAAGTTAAATGATGTCTTCCTTGATTGAAAACAAGGCTTTGCCTTCTCTAGTTTCTAGGAAGACTGTAAGTACATCCGAGTGCAGAAGACTATTTGTACTGAAATCAAATTTTCAAGAAAATCTTTTAGCTACACAGCAACAAGAACGCAATCCAATTCAACAAGTCTTAGTCAATCCTGGCAGTATGCTAAGAAGAATAATCAATAATATAAGGAGAGGCCTGGAGGAACCAATAACAACCTCAGTTCCTGTCTTTTCCTCAGAAAATTTCCTGCCTTCTACAAGATTATTATGTTTGATAAGGGTCTGGGCAATGTTTTTAAGCCCAAGGTTTTATTTAGCATTGACTCTGGCTAGGATCTAGATCTAGGTTTCCTTTAAGAGGGGAAGATTGTGCCATTGAGGAATGTGCGGAAGGTCAAGGTTTTACTGGCTTTAAATAGAGAACAATTGACTATTCTCCTGTGGAGGGAGCTCTTCATTATCTATTAGGCCCCTGCTTTGTATCAGGAAAAAAGAACCTGTCAGCAGAACTGACCATTCAAAACCATTGAGAGGCTGCAAAAGCGTTGACTTTGATAGTCTAGTCTCTTATGTGATTCAGCCTGTCTTTATGTCTCTCTCTCTGTGTATATGTTTATATGCATGAGATGCTCTATATCTTGTAGATGATTGATGATTAGGGATTGTGAGGAAGGACAATAATGCGAGGGCATTTGAGGAATGGGGCAGGATATTAGTATGCTGGAAGAACTCAGTTATATATCCCATACTCATGGACCCTAGTGGTTCATTGTATGCCTCCAATGAATGTTTCATTACAAGAATTATCACAACATATTTGAATAGACAAATGCCAAAGACACAGGAAAACAGAGGATACCAAGGTTTTGGGCCTCTGGTATCAGATAAATAAAATTTCCATCTTGTAGGTATGAATAGGAACTCTCCCTATTTCACCGTGAACATTTCATGGTTTTTGAGCAGAGGACATATGAAGAAAAGAAGAAAACTTGGGACAACAGCATAGATTCACTTTCATTTTGGAAATTGTAAGGGTTTTTCAGAAGCCCCAGAAGTAATGACTTGATTAAATTTGGTTCAGGCAATTGATTGGAATAGTTTGTCTCTTAAAGATGAATATATTGCGATTCTTTACTATGTCTCATGACATATGTTGTTGGTTTGACTCTATATTTATGTACTAATGTCTAGATTGGGAGGCAGTCAAGTGGTTCAGTGGATAGAATGAAGTCAGGTAGACTCATCTTTTGTGAGTCCAAATCTGGCCTCAGACACTAGGCATGTGACTCTGGACAGGTCACTTAACCCTGTTTACTTCATTTTCTCATCTGTAAAATGAGTTGATAAAGGAAATGGCAAAACCACTCCAGTATCTTTGCCAAGAGAACTCCAAATGGAATCACAAAGAGTTAGACATGACTGAAACAACTAAACAACAACAACCACTAAATTAATTGGAGAAGGGAATGGTAAAGCACTCCAGGATCTTTGCCAATTAAAATTCCAAAGTGGGATCCCAAAGAGTTGAATATAACTAAAAATGCCTGAAGAAGAAATCTAGATTGTGAACAACTGAAAAAAATAACAACTCACATTTTCAGGGTTTCTTACCATTTTTAAAGCACTTTCCTTATATCAAGCCTAAGAAGTGAATGGTATAAGTATTCTCATCCCACTATAAGGTTGAGAAAAAAAGAGGCTCAGGAAGATAGCAGTAACAATAGCTGACATTCATAGCAGTTTTTAGTTTGCAAAGTGCTTTATATCTGTTATATCATTTAAATGTGACAAAAATTTTATGAGATAGATAATATAGGATTCATTCCTTTTTTACAGATTTTTAAACAGATGCTTAGAGAGGTTAAAGTGACATTCTCATAGTAAATATCAGAAGAGAGGCTTGAATCCAAGCCTTTCTGTTTCCAAGTCCAGCATTCTCTTCACAGTAAATCAAGTGGGTGTGATCTAGTGGGACAAACACTAGCTCATCAATATTCCTGTGTGATATTGGGCAAATCACTTTAACTCTCTTGTCCTTAATTTCCTCACCTCAAAATGGAAGAGTGGTTATGGATAGATTAGAGGTGTTAAATTTAAGTTAGAAAAAAGGAGGCACTAGACCATACACACTGATCATCTTGGACCACATGTTGACTTAGAAAACCACATATTAATATTATCTATATTTTACTGTATTTCTATTTATTTTGTTAAATATTTCCCAATTTCATTTTAGTACGACTGGGGGTACACTTGGGAATATTGTGGACCATACATTTGAAATCTCTGGTGTAGATGCTCTTTTACCTCATGATACCTTTTCTACTTTCCCAAGGTTGCCATGGTGGGACTTGTATCCAGGGTTACTGACTCCAAGTGATCCCAGTGCTCATATCCATATACCATCCTGGGTTGGTATTGGCATAGGCAATCTTTTGAATCTTCTTATGCCATTTCCTGTGGGGTTTGGAGGTTTTCCCATCCAAGAACTGACTCAGCTTCACCTTGCTTAGCTTGCAAGACCTTTCAGGAAAATCAGAGCACAAGATGCAGTCCCTGCAGGCTGTCACAAGTGATTAAGGAGCTGGAGGGGCTGATTCGTGTAGAAAGGTTAAACCAGCTAAATATGGAGAGCTTGGTACAGCATTGAATAAATAGAAGCACCCCATTATTTGGCAACTCCACCATAGGGAAGGCCTGAGAAAACTGCAAGGACAGGCCTGGTTTTAGGGGGACTTAATGATAGTATAGTGAGAAGGAATATGATGATATGAAGCTCATGAAAATTAATAAAAGGAGGGCTATTTCTGAGATGTAGCAGAAGACACCTCAGAGAGAAACTGCTTTCAGAACGTTCTTATCATCTTCCCTTTGGTTGTCTTTGGCATCTGTTGCTATTACTTGTAGGGATTGATGCTAGGTGCTCTAGATCTGGCTCTAAAGTAAATATGAGGGTTGAACTGAATGATAGAGGGCATCTGGTGCCACCTCCTTATTTTACAGAAATGTGAAGTGACTTGCCCAACAAAGAGAGTAGCAGAGTCAAGGCTAGAACCTTGCTCCCAGCTTCTAATTCCAAACTTACTTTCTACACTGTTTATTCACCCATTCCCTCAATAAGCTTTACTTACTCTTCTCGGTTAGCATTCCCCATTCTTTATGCTGCCCTCTGGCTGCCTCATGGTCTTAATCAGACCCCATCCTTAGGCTCACTTCCTCCCTCTGTTCTTTATTTAAAATTGTACAGTAGTATCTTGTTTTAAATGACCAATACATTCCAAGACCCTTTGTGTAGGTTTAAAATTATGCATTACGGCAAATTACATTATTTAGTAAGTATTTCTTATATAAACATACCTATGCCCTTTTAAATTTTCTTAGGCTTATCAGAGCAACCAGCATCACTACTCTGTTACTTTGGGGTCATTATCAATAACTAAATAGCATTAATGAAAAAAAGAGAAGCACCTTTCTGATGAAGACACGACTCATTACAATTGAGAACTCTGGTCAAAGACTGATTTGAGAACTGTTTTGGCACAAAATAAGTAATGGCTTACACTGATGCTTCTCAGAGTGAGAATGAGCATTACTGGGAGAACTGTTGTAAGACTTTATACCACTTGGGAAAATGGTGATGATACAGTATGCAATTAAAAATGTTTATTTTACATATTTTTCTGCAATTGCTAATTGCATATACCTGAATTCATGTGTGTTGATTTCATGTAAAATGAGGTTCTACTCTATTCTATTTCCATTTTGGATAAGGGGTATAGAGTCATAACTAGAAAGAAGTCACTGCTTGTACAAAAATATTTACAGCCGTGCTTTTTGTGGTGGCAAAAATTGGAAAATGAGAGAATGTCCTTTGATTGGGGAATGGCTGAACAAATTGTGGTATCTGCTGGTGATGGAATACTATTGTGATCAAAGGAATAATGAACTGGAGGAATTCCATGTGAACTGGAAAGACCTCCAGGAAGTAATGCCGAGTGAAAGGAGCAGAGCCAGAAGAACATTGTACACAGAGACTGATACACTGTGGCACAATTGAACATAATGGATGTTTGTATTAGCAGCAATGCAATGACCCAGGACAATTCTGAGGGATTTATGAAAAAGAACGCTACCCACATTCAGAGGAAGAACTGCATGAGTGGAAACACAGAAGAAAAACAACTGCTTGAACACATGGGCTGTTGGGGATATTATTTGGGATGTAGATGGTAAACGATAACTCTAGTCCAACTATCAATAATTTGGAATTAGGTCTTGATCAATGATACATTTTGTAAAACCCAGTGGAATTGTGTGTCCTCTAAGGGGGGTTAGAGGAGTTTGGGTGAGAGGGGAATAGTATGAAATATGTAACTAGAAGAAAATATTCAAAATTAAAATTAAAAAAGAAAAGTCACTGAAGCTTTGTCCCAAGGCAATGAAGCTTAGAAACTGACTACTGTACTTGACTGGCTGAAGGTAGTAAGAACAGTTAATTCAAATTAGAAGCCATTGAATGACATCTTTCCTACATTGAGTAAACTCTTCCCCAATAATTTCTTTTCTACCCAGACCAGAACTGCTTTCCCCCCTAGCAGCAGCCCCTTCAGCAGGTGTCTTGTGGTGTTTCTCCTCTTCCCAAGAGTATTTATGTTCTGAGGCTGAAGACTCTGAGGGTCTTCTGCCCCTAGATGAATTTATCTTAAAATATTGATTTGAAAGTATCTTTCCTATTGTTTCACCTGGACACTTGAGTTACTGTTTTCAGTTGTAAATGGGTATAATCAGAAAAATGACTTCGCTAATGTGTTAGCTATCCAAAGAAGTGCCGGCCCCCAATCACACTTAACAGATGCTAGAAATTTAAACATCGAGAGAGTTATTTTTAGTCAGAAGGTCTTTTTCATCTCCCTTCAAATCCACCTAGAAAATAGTCTTTTCATACTGTCACTAAGGACTACAGAGAAAAATACCTAACATTTACATAGTACTTTATGGTTGGCAAAGACCTTCAACTGTATTGTTTTATTTGATCTCAATAACAATACTGGCATTTTGCAATTGTGGAAACTGAACCTGATTGAGGTTAAGTGACATGTTCAGGGTTATATAACTAATAAGGGTCTGAGGCAAGATTTGAATTTAGGTCTTCCTGACTCCAGATCCAGCATTTTATCCTCTGTGCCACCTACCTTAAGATTAGTTTAGGTGATATTTGTCAGCCTCTGTCACTTCCTGGGATCACAAGGAAGCTGGCTGTGTGTGATACAGCTTTATTTCTCCTCTGCATCTGAGATACCATGGGAATGACCCCGCCAACTCTGAGCTCAACTCAGCTTTGTTGCTTGTCACAAACTAGATAACAACAAATATCACCCAGAAGCAAATGCAGGTATCTCTGTTTCCTTTTCTTTTCCACAGTGTATTGAACTAGAAGGTTTATGCTGAATGGACACATCATTGTCTCTGACTAAACTCCTCAGTCTTAGGGCAGGAACTGTTCCCTTTTTATAGACCTAGTCGGAGAGTGATTTTCTCAGGTGTAAGATTATCTAAGACTCAGTTAATTGTCCTCAGATGTGCCATTAATGGAAATGTTTCCACATCATTTAGGGAGAAATGCTCAATGCCAGAACAAAAAGTCCCATTTGAGAATGGCAATAAAAGCCTTTATATTTTGGAGAGGGAGACAAGCCTATGGTTGTAAGTTATGGAACACAACAGTCTCTGAAGAATTGAAACAAGCAATGCGAGGGCAAGAGACAGGTGTGAAGAGGTCACAGCATAGAATAAATGAGGGACTTCCAAGAAGTATGGGAGTAAAAAATACAATCAAGAGTATGTGTAATGTGGCCTCAGATACTCCCTAGCTGTGTGATCCTGGGCAAGTCACTTAACCCCATTGCCTAGCCCTCATTAATATATATTATATTAATATAATATAATATATAAAAATTATTGTACTTCTGCCTTAAATCAGTTACTTGGTACTGATCCTAATATGGTAGGTAAGGATTAAAAAAAAAAGAATATGTGCAATAAAAAAGTAGATGGGCTGGTTATGTGTCGAGGACAAGGGATGATAAGTGAACAGTCTAGGTTCTTCACTGTTACACTTGTGATGTCAGGAGAAAGTGAAGAAGGTTTCCAATATGTTAGGTTAACCCTATGATGAGCTTAAGGAAGAACATGGCTAAGAGCTGCATAAGATGGGCAAGTAAGGATGTGTTATGGTCAGCATTTTTAGAGAAAGATGTAAATTAATAAGATTCCAGAAATCCATTTGAGTTGAGTATCTGCATATAGGGAGACATCATTTAGGTCAATGTTTTCCATATAACTAATATCTTCCCAATAACTAACATTTATATAGTACTTAACTATGTGCGCTCGTGGTTTCATAAATACTATCTCATTTGATCATCGCAACAACCCTGAAAAGTAGGTATTATTTTTATTCCCATTTTATAGATGAGGAAACTGAAGTTACATGATTTGCCCAGGGTCACACAGCTGGTACATTTTTGGGATAGGATTTGAACTCAAATCTTACTTATTTCAGGTCTAGTACTCTATTGATTGAACCACCCAGCTGCCTTGGTATATAGCAATGATGACCCCAGACATTTTCTGGGAGCCTATCCACTATATTCCATTTTATATTTCCATAATTTACATTCCATTAAATATAATGTATATATATAATTTATAAATTATTGTAATTTATAAATACTTCTTATACATCTTATTAGATTGTATTCTCCTTGAGGACAGCATCTCTGTGGAAACGTATATGATACTGGCATAATACTTTGCAAATATTAGTGGCTTCATAAGGAATTGTTGAATGTTGCATGAACTAGCTTCTCTGCTTTTGTGATAGTATGATCTGCTTTCATGCCGTTTGTCAGAAGTTATTGTTTCATGGTTTATATATGCCCTGGATTGAATGTAGACAAACACTATTTAAGTAGTTAGTTGACTCAACAAAAATACAATGTTAGGCAATACATCATTACTGGAGTCATTTAATTTTATAGGAACAATGTTATAAATAGGTCACTAGTCCCATCAGTTATAAATAGGTCAATCAGTAACATTATAGCAGGGATTTGGGACTTTATGATGTAGTTTGGTTAGAATAGTGAAATCATTATGCAATGGTGATCAACACCATAACTTTATGTGTGATATACATATGATTCACATAGTCTTTATTGTGTGTCCTTAATCTGACCAACAATATTAAATGACATACTACTTACAGTCTTCTTTTATTTGTGGAAGATGAAGATTAAGCTGAGTGTACCTATAGGAAAAGGGTTGCTAGTTCCATTTTGCATTTATAATCTTGCTGAGTGAAATTCTGGGGTAATGAATGGTTCCAGCACTAGCTGCTGGGCGCATGATGGGATTTGGGAGCAAGTTACTTACCCCAATGTAAATATCAAGACTACATGGAGGAAGGGGCAGCTGGGTAGCTCAGTGGATTGAGAGTCAGGCCTAGAGATGGGAGGTTCTAGGTTCAAATCCAGCTTCAGACACTTCCCAGCTGTGTGACCCTGGGCAAGTCACTTGACCCCCATTGCCCCCCTTACCATCCTCACCTATGAGCCAATACACAGAAGCTAAGGGTTAAAAAAAGACTACGTGGAGGAATTCCAATGGATGGGAAATAAAGTTGGAAGAAAAAATATTTTGATCCATAGGGTTCTATCTGTGCTGACTGGATGTAGCTGTGGGTCTAGCTTACATAAGAACTGAAATAGGTCAAGAGAGTGACTCATAATACTTCACAAAAGAGTGAGAATTGTTTCTCCCAATGAAGAAGAAATATAGAGGCAAATGACAATAGTTCAGTAGAGATATCGCAGAGAAAAAGCGGGTAACAGCTCTGTAGGGAAGCAGTAAGCAGTAACTCCAGTAACGAGGGAACAATGGCATAGCAGAGGTATATAGGTAGCAACATGGAAATTCATCTTTAGCTTGGAGCTGGAGACATGAGGCAATTTTTACTGTTGCTGTTGTTGAGTTGTGTCCGACTCTTTGTAACCCCATTTTGGGGTTTTCTTGGCAAAGGTAATGGAGTATCATTTGTCATTTCCTTTTCCAATTCATTTTACAGATGGGTTAAACAAACAGGATTAAGTGACTTGCCTATGGTCACACAACTAGTAAATGTTTGAAGCCAGATTCAAACTCATGGAGATGAGTCTTCTTGATTCCAAGGCCAAGGTTCTGTCTATTGTGCCACCTAGGTGACTCATGAGAGGCAATACCTTAGGACTATGATTGGTTTGGGAAGGAGTACCCTTCCAAAATTATCATTCTTTCATTTTCCTTAGGAAATAATTTCTGATTGTTTATATTATTATTTGGCTTTACTTAAATTATTTTTACTTTGAATTCATATGTGTAATTTGGTTTGATCTGTCATAAAGAGATATAGATGAAGGCTCAAAGCTATGAACTTGAGTAGTACCCCAACATTATCATGAATCTAGGTATGCCTAAGGGAGGAGTTCTGGGCTGTATAAGCATGTACTTTGGGCACTGACTGTAAGACAACATTTATTTTTCAGAAACTTTTAGATATGCTGTTTTCCCCCCACTATTCAACAAATATTTATTGAAATATAAACATGGAAGGCAGTATTCCATGTCATAGGCTACATACAAATATGAATATGACATGAACATTTCCTTCTTAGGATTTATAGTCCAATAGTTCAATGACTTAGGAAGTGTAGTTAAAAAGTAGCCACCATCTTCATCATTTAATATTTGTATGTACTGTCCTCTTCTTTCCCCCATAAGTATAAAATATTTTTTTTGGTTTTAGTCTATTTTATTTTGTCTATTTTTCAATGTCTCACTTGTAATACTTTAAATTCTTGAATGATACTTTAAATATCTATGTCCATAATGATATGCCACTATTAATATAGATTTCTATGGTTGTATACTCCCTGCAGTTTATGTGAACACTAGGAAACTCCATGTGATTAGCTGTATCACAACAAACACAGTCTGCCTGTTGTAATGACTCCACTTCCCGTTATTGTAATTATCTCTTAAAACTTTTAACGGGAACATTGATTACCATTTGTTCACTCATTCACTTTGAGAAAATGGAATGATGAACAAATGCCAGCAAATGCCAGTCAATCCTGGCTGGGTAGGCAGGACCTGGGGAAAATATACATTGGATGACTGCAAAATGAACTTTGGATTAGACAGCAGAATTGGATGATGCATTTATTCCAATTTTCCATAATTCTTTCAACCCTAAATAGTAAAAATGGAATAGAGTTAGAGATTGTAATTTTCTAAATGAAAATGCAATAAAGTAACTTGCATTTGAATAGCCATTTTCAGGATGGCTCAAAGTAATTTGAAAAAAAAGGGACCCAGGAAAAACCCTTCTGGTTTCCAACTTTGTAGGGGAGGTTGTACTCAGACTCTTCTCTGTTCTCTGAAGTGCCCTTCTCTAGAGCAAGTGATTTGTTTGAGACCAAATTGATGGCATCTAGGCAAAAAAGGCCACCTCATAGCAAATCATGATGCTATGATTTGTAGAAGGACAATGGAAAATCTCTCTCTGCCCTCACAAAAGTCCCCTACCTGCCCTCCCTGAGCTCTAGAAGTCTTAGGTAAATCACCTTTTGGTTTAGGTATTTCAGGTGTTTATAGAAATGAAAATTCAGAAATTATATAAGCATTGAATTTCAGAGTTGGAAGGATTCCCAGTTGCCATCTAGTCCATTCTATACCTCCAAAAGAATTCCCTTTGAAATATACCTGATGAATGCATCATCCTTTGCTTGAAGACCACCAGTGAGGGGCAACCCTCCAACTCTAGAGGCAACCCATTCATTTTTGGATATTTCTATTAGGAAGTTTTTCTTAATTTCAAACCAGTGATCCCAAGTCCATTCTCTGGGGCTAAAGAGAACAAATCTACTTCCTCCTTCATATGACAGCCTTTCAAATACTTAAAGCCTGCTATGATGTCTTCCTGCAAAAGCATGGAGCAGTAAATAGAAAATTGAATTTCAAATAAGGAATTCTGGGTTTAAATCCTGGCTTGGCACTTACTACTTGAATGACCTTGGACAAGTCACTTCCTTGAGTTGCAGTTACCTAAGCTGTAAAATGAAGAAGATGGATTTGATGACCTTGAATGTCTCTTCCATCTCTAAATCTGTGAACTTATTACTGCCTAATCATCCTCAGTTTTTTCAACTTATTCTCATAAGGCATGATCTCAAGGCCTTTCATTATTATGGTTGCCTTCTTTGTAGTTCTCCAGCTTATAAATATCCTTTTAAAAATGGAAATGAATGAATGAGAAAGAATTTATTAAGCATTTGCTATATTCCAGACACTATATTAAGTGCTGTGGATAGAGATACTGAAAACAAAAAAAGTTTCAACCTCAAGGACCTTGTGCTCTAATAATGCATATAGGGGAATAGTGGATTGAGAAGGATGTTTTATGCAGGGGAACTGGAAAGTTATGGTGGCAGGATGGAGATAGATGGAAAAATAGCCTGGATGTATATGAGTGGATGAAATATGAAGCTGAAACATAATCTACTATCTAAGGCCAGTCGGTAGATAGAGTAGACCCAATATGTTGGTATAGAACTACTGGAGGCAGCTACAATATGCAGTAGATAAAGGATAGAACTTAGAGGTAGGAAGACCTGAATTCAAGTTCTACCTTGCACATTCTTTGTCCCATGGTAGGTCTTTAATAAATGTTTGTGTCTTTTCTTCCTTTCAGCTAAACCAGCCTGCTAGCTGCTCTTTGTACTTTACATTACATCTTCAGATGCTATGCCTTGCCCCAGATATCTTCCTTTTTTCCCACTCCCCTCCAGAATACAGTTTTTTACTTCCACCTTAGAATCCCTAGCCTACTTCAAGGCATATATCTCAGGGACCATATAGCTCAGGGAGAGAGAAAAGACGAAGATGAAGATGAAGATGAAGATGAAGAAGAAGAAGAAGAAAAAGAAGAAGAAGAAGAAGAAGAAGAAGAAGAAGAAGAAGAAGAAGAAGAAGAAGAAGAAGAAGAAGAAGAAGAAGAAGAAGAAAAGAAGAAAAGAAGAAGAAGAAGAAGAAGAAGAAGAAGAAGAAGAAGAAGAAGAAGAAGAAGAAGAAGAAGGAGAAGAAGGAGAAGAAGGAGAAGAAGGAGAAGAAGGAGAAGGAGAAGAAGAAGAAGAAGAAGAAGAAGAGAAAGAGAGAGAAATAGAAAGAGAGGGAGGAAGAGTGAGAGAGGAAGAGAGAGAGAAAGAGAGAGAGAGGAAGAGAAAGAGAGAGGAGATAGAGAGAGACAGACAGAGACAGATAGAGAGAGACAGAGAGTTAGAGTTTAACTAAATATAATGAAAGGTTGGCTTTGTTTTTCCTGAAACTGATGCCATGAAGTGGTGTTTTCCCTAACATAAAATGACACAGAGAAGAGTGATGGGTGCTTATGCCTGTGTGAAAAAGTGACATTTTGAAAGTTGTCCTGAGATATTTGATCATATTTGGGCCTCCATTTAATCAATTGACTTGAATTCCCCTCCTTCTTTCTTGCCCTCACCAGCACTTAGGTATATGTTTAACAGAACCTGGGAGACTAAACAGGCCTGGAAAGTAGATTGCCAATAGATAACTTAGAAAGAAGTAGTTTATTCCAAGAAAAAGAGAATGGCTAAATATAGGAAAATACAGACGATTGTTAGGAGATAGGGGAGACCCGGCATCTATTTGGACTGTGCATGAAATTCAGTTTCAGCTTCTAATTACTTTGCATTGATGCTTTAAAGTTCTCCCTGCTATGATAATTTACTTTATGGGCAAGGTATCTAACCTTTAGTTCTGGCTGCCCCTCTCCCATCACATCTGATCACATAATTGTTAAAATAGTTTCCTTCTACTGCCCATTTCTGCTAATGCTTCAGGCACCTCAGGGCACCTACATAACTTTCTTTGTCTCGCCAACATTACAAATTGGGTAATATGTTTGAACAAATCTGGCAGGTTCCTGCCAAAATGCAGACAGACTGAGAAGCAAAGGAAGTCCAAAAGAAATACTTCTTTGGCTTTCTTTCTGTCCTTTTCAAAAGCTAGAACCACAATGCCAAATTCAGAGACTCATGGAACACAAAGGAGGTTTGCTGTCTGATAAATCACAATACAAAGAAATATGTCTGTTGCATTTCCTCTTAAGGAAAACGATCAGAGGGTAAGTGAGTACCTGCCAACAGTGCCTGATTTGGCTACAAAAATGTGGATGCCAGCAGTTATGTCAGTAGTTGTTTGGCTTAAACCACTCAAGCTGATCATTCCTTCTCAATTCAGTTTTGACAGTTAACGTTGCCTCTTGTCCCTTTAAGGGAAAGAGCTTTTATGACTTGCCTGGAATTGACTTCTGGGAACAATTTGATTCCTATGGTACCGCTACTGGAAAGCAGCAAATGAAAACACTCTTCTTAAAAAACACAACTTCCTTCAACCAGATGTTTAAGTTGCCATTGTCGTCTTCTGATAGGTTTGAGAAATATCAAGGAAATGTAGCATCCCTCTGGGTTCTTCCCCAAACTGGTGTTCATCCACAAAGGCTGGGATGCTCAGAGGGTGGATGAGTACCACTGCTCTCCTTCTGGTACAAGGGATAGCCAGCAGGTTTTGGGATCTCTAACACTGAGGGTCTAAGCTCCCATCTGGTGTACTCCCCTTATTAATCAATTAGTACAACTGTTTTTAGAAAATAATATTTTCTAAGATTATAGTAAGAACATTAGTTGCAGAAGCTTACCTCAAAATGGGAAAGGGGAGAGGGGGATGCTCACTCACTCCTTGAACCCACAGAGCCCCTGAGAAGAATGAAAGTGAATTTAAAGTGGAATAGAAGTGTCTCAAAACTCCTGGTCCTAGTGTTATTCCTTTATTCTCTTTGCGGAGTCTTAACAAGACTCCATAAAGGATTGGAATTTTATAACTCACAAGGAAGGGCAAATCCAAGATTGTTCCAGGGTTTAGGTCCTCATTGGCCAGGTCCCCAATTATACTAAAAATACTATATTGGGAGCAGCTAATAGCACAGTGGGGAGAATACCAGGCCAGAGTTGGGAGAACTTGGGTTCAAATTTGAACTCAGACATTTCCTAACTGTGTGACCCTGGGCAAGTCACTTAACCTTAATTGCCTAGCCCTTATTTCTCTTCTGTTTTAGAATTGACACTAGGACAGATGGTAAGGGTTATTTTTAAAAAAAGAATACTAGACTGGCAATTAAAAGCCCTGACTTTGAGATGCTAACCTCTCTATGCCTCCATTTCTTCAGCTATAAAAAAGGCGATAACATTTAGAACATCCCTCTCCTTACAGAGTTGTTTTGAGGAATGCCTCTTTTAAACAATCAAGTGCTATGTAAATATGAGCTATTATTTTATTCAGTGTTGTTCAGTCATTTTATTTCTAGATTAGGTGGTAAAATTTTATTTGTTTTTGTTTTTTTTTATTTTTTTTTTAGAAAAATTTTCCATGGTTACATGATTCACGTTCTTACTTTTTCCTTTACCCCTTCTTCACCCTCTCCCCCATAGCTGATGCACATTTCCACTGGTTTTAACATGTGTCATTGATCAAGACTTATTTCCATATTATTGATAGTTGCATTGGAGTGGTTGTTTCGAGTCTACATACCCAATCATGTCCGCATCAACCCATGTGTTCAAGCAGTTGTTTTTCTTCTGTGTTTCTATTCCTGTAGTTGTCCCTCTGAATGTGGGTAGCATTATTTTCCATAAATCCCTCAGAATTGACCTGGATCATTGCATTGCTGCTAGTACAGAAATCCATTACATTTGATTTTACCACAGTGTATCAGTCTCTGTGTACAATGTTCTTCTGGCTCTGCTCCTTTCACTCTGCATCAATTCCTGGAGGTCTTTCCAGTTCACATGGAATTCCTCCAGTTTATTATTCCTTTGAGCACAGTAGCATTCCATCACCAGCATATACCACAATTTTTTCAGCCATTTCCCAATTGAAGGGCATACCCTCGTTTTCTAGTTTTTTGTCACTACAAAGAGTGCAGCTATAAATATTTTTGTACATGTCTTTTTCCTTATGATCTCTTTGGGGTACAAACCCAGCAATGGTATGGCTGATCGAAGGGCAGGCAGTCTTTAAGAGATCTTTGGGCATAGTTCCAAATTGCCATTCAGAATGGTTGGATCAATTCACAACTCCACCAGCAATGCATTAATGTCCCAATTTTGCCACATCCCCTCCAACATTCATTACTATCCCCTGCTATCATTTTAGCCAATATGCTACATGTGACGTGATACCTCAGAGTTGTTTTGATTTGCATTTCTCTAATTATTAGAGATTTGGAACACTTTCTCATGTGCTTATTGATAGTTTTGATTTCTTTATCTGAAAATTGTCTATTCATGTCCCTTGCCCATTTATCAATTGGGGAATGGCTTAATTTTTTATACATTTGATTTAGCTCCTTGTATATTTGAGTAATTAGACCCCTGTCAGAGTTTTTCGTTATAAAGATTTTTTTCCCAGTTTGTTGTTTCCCTTCTGATTTTGGTGGCATTGTTTTTGTTTATACAAAACCTTTTTAACTTAATATAATTGAAATTATTTATTTTACATTTTGTAATTTTTTCTAACTCTTGCTTGTTTTTAAAATCTTTCCTTTCTCAGAGATATGACAAGTATACTATTCTGTATTCACTTAATTTACTTATAGTTTCCTTCTTTATATACAAGTCATTCACCCATTCTGAATTTATCTTGGTGTAGGGTATGAGATGTTGATCTAGACCCAATCTCTCCCATATTGTTTTCCAATTTTCCCAGCAGTTTTTGTCAAATAGTGGATTTTTGTCCCAAAAGTTGGGCTCTTTGGGTCTACACACTGATTTGCTGATGTCACTTACCCCAAGTCTATTCCACTCATTCTCCCTTCTGTCTCTTAGCTAGTACCATATTGTTTTGATGACCACTGCTTTATATTATAGTTTAATATCTGGTACTGCTAGGAGGTGGTAAAATTTTAGATCTATAGTACTTATGATAAGTACTATTCTTCTTTTATTGGGATGTGAGAAGGATGGGCCATTTAGTGATATCTGATTTCTATACCCTTCACTCTGGAATTCTTTCCTCTAGCTATTTCCTGGGTAGAGAAGGGAAAACTGGGAAAAAGGAATCCTCATTTTTTTAACTCTTCATGATTCCATTTCTTGGCAAAGACATTGAAGTTATTTGGTTTACCTTCTCTAGCACATTAAAAAATCCTTATCTTCCATCTAAGAATTGATACTATGTATTTACTTGTTTCAAGGCAGAATGGTGGTAAGGGCTCAGCAATGGGGATCGAGTGACTTGCTCAGGGTCACACAGTTAGGATGTGTCTGAGGCCATATTTGAACCATAAAGAGGAGCCTGGCTCCTAATGCACTGAGCCACCTAGCTGTCCCCTTTGCATCTCATTCTACAAATGAGTCAATTTAGGCAAACAGCATTGTAACTTGCTCACGGTCACACAGCTATTTCAGCCATATTTGAACTCAGGTAGATGAGTCTTCCTAACTCCAGGCCTGACAGTCTATCCACTGTGCTACCTGTGTAAGAATTTGCTGGATGCATATTGCATCTTTGCTAAAGGTTTACCATTATCTTTTCTGAGAGATTCACTTATATCTTTTTTCCTAACCTCTCATTCCCTTTTCAGGCTAACAGTGGTTCATAGTGGGTACTTAATAAATGCATTTTGGTACTACCTTCATGATCCAGGGTGCTTTTACTCAAATATTGTTTTTGAAGATTTTGTGGAATTAGTATGTTTGGAGTTGCCCAGAACCAAGATACAAATGTACTCTATTGCATGGCATGATAGTGGATGGGAATGTAGGACAAAACTACCTTAACTGTCCTTAGGTTCATCATGCTACTTTCCTATATTCAGAATTGGAGTTTAAATACAATCACTTATTTCCCCATTAAAATATCAGGTCATTGCTGAGTAGGGATTGTTTGATTCTTTGAACTTGTATCCTCAGTACCTAGCAAGTGTCTAGTATATAGTAGATGCTCGATGTATATTTGTTAATCAATTGATTCAATCAGTTGATCAAAATATATATAGTACCTCCTCCATACAAAGTCCTAAGGATGATTCAGAGGGATATAGACATGACTCCTGTCATCGAGAATCTTTTTTTAAAAGATATTTTATTGGCGGTTCCGGGTTAAGATGGCGGCAGAGTAAGAAGCAGCTCTTAACCTCTCCTGACCGAAACACACAAAACTCCTCAAGGGGACATAAAAACAAGTCCATACAAACGGAGGAACCCCACAACAGGGCACAGCGTGGAAGGTACGTGGAATCGAGGCATTTCCATGCTATAAAGGGGTGAAACAGCTCTCACTAAATCACGGTCTGAGCAACCACCCCACCCCCACCTCCTCCACATACAACACCTATAGCGCCGAGGCCAGCTAGGAAGAGGTGGAGCAAGTTTGGGGCACCCATTGAGTCATTGGAGGCTCTGGGGCCTGTTCCTGAGAGCGGCGGGATTTGGGACCCCAGGAAGCTAGCGAGCGCATGTGGAATTTGAGCGCGGGAGCAGGACGCCGGGAGCGGATGCAGAGTGCGGGCTGAGAGCGCAGGCACGGGTGGAGGTGTGGGTGGAGGCAGACACAACCAGGAGCTAAAGCTCTGAAACCCTGAGTGGGGAACCAGTGCAGATGGGCATACAACTGTGGAAGCAGCACGCTGAGACTTGTAAAGAAACCTCTGGCAGAGGATCAAGCAAGGAGGTCCACCAGGGGGCTTGACCTTGGAAAAAACCAGACAGACCTCAGGAGCCAATAGACCGCGGACAGACCCTGAGTGCAAGGATAAACCTGAGAAGTTGCTGGGCTAATGATGGCTACCCAGTCTCAGGAAGCTCAGAAGAGAAAGATTAACAACAAGAAAAAGAAGTCTTTAACACTCGACAACTTTTACACAGAGAAAATCCAGACAACCGAGCAAACAGAGGAGGAGAACAAACAAGCATCCAGACCCTCCTCAAATAAGGAAAACTCCTCACAAGCTATGGAAGAGTTCAAAACTGAGATTTTTGAGGAAAATGGAAGAGATCTGGCAAGAAAATAACAGTTTAAAAGGTAGAATCTTGCAATTGGACAGTGAGGCTCAGAAACCAAATGAACTGATAAGCAAATTGAACAACAGAAATGACCAGATTGAAAAGGAATACCAGAAGATTATAGCCGAAAACGAGAAGATTATAGCCGAAAACCAATCCCTAAAGGCTAGAATTGAGCAATTGGAAGCTAATGATCTCTCAAGACAACAAGAACAAATAAAACAAAGTCAAAAGACTGAAAAAATAGAAGGAAACATGAAATATCTCAATGAGAGAGTGACAGACCAAGAAATCCGGTCTAGAAGAGACAATTTGAGAGTAATTGATCTTCCAGAAAAACCAGAAATTAATAGAAACCTGGACTCCATACTAACAGAAATAATCCAGCAAAATTGCCCTGAAGTCCTACAACAAGAGGGCAATATAGACATTGAAAGGATTTATAGAACACCTGTGACATTCGATCCAGAAAAGAAAACACCCAGAAATATAATTGCAAAATTCAAGAATTTCCAAGCAAAAGAAAAAATCTTACAAGAAGCCAGAAAGAAACAATTCAAATATCAAGGAGCACCAATCAGGATCACACAGGATCTGGCAGCCTCCATGCTAAAAGATTGCAAGGCTTGGAATACGATATTCAGAAAGGCAAGAGAGCTGGGCCTGCAACCACGGATAAACTACCCATCAAAATTGACTATAAATTTCCAGGGGAAAGTAAGGGCATTCAACAAAATTGAAGAATTCCAGGTATTTGAACAGAAAAGACCAGGGCTAAATGGAAAGTTTGATATCCAACCATAAAAATCGAGAGAAACATGAAAAGGTAAATAAGATACAGAGGGGAAAGGAAGAAAACTTATAATTTTTAAATTTGCCTTTTTAAGGGCATCAATGAGATCTAATTATCTGTATTCCTATGTAGAGAAATGTTACGTATAATTCTCTGTAGTGAACTTTATTCACTATCATAATATTCACTATTATAGTAATCAGAAGAATAATTCACAGGATTAGGGTGGAACACTAAATAATCTAAGATGGCATGGGGGATGGGAAAGAGGTGGTGAATAGCAGGGGACACAAAGAGAAACTTGAGTGAATAAGAAAATAGGATATTCTATTACACACAAAGAGGGCATGGGAGGGAGAGGGGACAAATACAATTATAAGAAGGAGAGGAAGAGAGCATTAAGAGGTAATAATCAAACCTTACTCTCAGTGTAATCAACCCAGAGAGGGAAGAGTAGCTATAATATCCATTGGGACATAAAACTCTTATCTAACACTTCTGAGAAAGTTAGAAGGGATAAACCAAGGGGAGCAGGGGAGTGGGGAGGACAAAAAAAGGGAGGGGAGAAGGGGGAGGGAATTCATAAGGCCTTTAAAAACAAAAAGAGGGGGGAGAATAAGGGAGGGGGTAGAAAGGGAAGTTAATCAAGGGAGGGGATAAGG
>NC_058132.1:602488358-602489743 GCF_016433145.1 Gracilinanus agilis | reverse complement strand
GGGGTAGAAAGGGAAGTTAATCAAGGGAGGGGATAAGGTATAGTGGCTCAATAGCAAACCACTGGTTTAAAAGGAAAAAAGTATAAGAAAAAAGGGGGTAGGAATGGGGGAGGATTTGAAAATGTCAGCAAATGCACAACTGATGATTATAACTCTGAATGTGAATGGGATGAACTCACTCATAAAACGGAAGCAAATAGCAGAGTGGATTAGAAACCAAAATCCCACCATATGTTGTCTACAAGAAACACATATGAGGTGGGTGGACATACACAAGTTTAAGGTTCAGCGTTTGAGCAAAATCTTTTGGGCATCAAATGAGAAAAAGAAGGCAGGAGTGGCTATTATGATTTCTCACAAAGCCAAAGTCAAAATAGATATGATTAAAAAAGACAGGGAAGGTCATTACATCCTGATTAAAGGCAGTATAAACAATGAGGAAATAACACTGCTCAATATGTATGCACCAAGTGGCATAGCACCCAAATTCATAAAGGAGAAACTGGCAGAGCTCAAGAAGGAAATAGGTAGTAAAACCATACTAGTGGGAGATCTAAATATTCCTCTGTCAGATCTAGATAAATCAAACCAAAAAATAAATAAGAGAGAGGTAAGAGAGGTGAATGAAATCCTAGAAAAATTAGATTTAATTGATATGTGGAGAAAAATAAATAGGGACAAAAAGGAATACACCTTCTTCTCAGCTGCACATGGCACATTCACAAAGATTGACCATGTTATAGGGCATAGAATCATTGCAAACAAATGCAAAAGAGCAGAAATAATAAATGTAATCTTCTCAGATCATAATGCAATAAAATTAATAATTAGTAAGGGCACCTGTACAGGCAAATCAAAAACTAATTAGAAATTAAATAATATGATTCTTCAAAACCAATTTGTCAAAGAAGGAATCATAGAAACAATCAACAATTTCATTGAAGAAAATGACAATGATGAGACATCCTACCAAACTCTGTGGGATGCAGCCAAGGCAGTACTCAGGGGGAAATTTATATCCTTGAGTGCATATATTAACAAATTAAGGAGGGCAGAGATTAATGAATTGGGCATGCAACTCAAAAAATTAGAAAGCGAGCAAATTAAAAATCCCCAGATGAAAACTAAATTAGAAATACTAAAAACCAAGGGAGAAATTAATAAAATCGAAAGTAAAAGAACTATTGAATTAATAAATAAGACTAGAAGGTGGTACTTTGAAAAAACAGATAAAATAGACAAAGTACTGGTCAATCTAATAAGAAAAAGGAAAGAAGAAAACCAAATTGATAGTATCAAAGATGAAAAGGGAGACCTCACCTCTAATGAAGGGGAAATTAAGGCAATCATTAAAAACTATTTCACCCAATTATATGGCAATAAAT
>NC_058132.1:602446110-602479336 GCF_016433145.1 Gracilinanus agilis | reverse complement strand
TTTGTGTATAATTTAAAATTGTTTTCTTGAACAGTTGAATCCTTTCCCAATAATACATCAATATGCTTGATTTCCCACAACCTCTCTGACATTTGTAATTTTTCTTTCTTTTCATATTTACCAAACTGAAGATGTGAAGTAGAATTTCAGAATGGCTTTAATTTATATTTCTCTAATGACCTAGAGCATTTTTTCATATGCCTATAGATACCCTGGATTGCGTCCCTCAAGATCTGCCTATTTTTATCATTAGACCATGTATCAATTGGAGAATGGCTATTAATCTTATAAATTTGAATAATTTCCTTATATATTTTGTAAATGAGGTCTTCATCAGAGAATATTGCTGCAAAGATTTTTCCTAGTTTCTATTTTAATCTTAGCTTTTTTGAATTTGTTTATGTAAAACCATTTACATTTTATGTAATCAAAAATATCCACTTTATATTTTGTGATTCCTTCAATCCCTGTTTGGTCATGAACTTTTCTCCTAGGCATAGATCTGATAGGTCATTTAAAAATATACTTTAATTTTTTATGATGTGACCTTTTATATCTAGATCACATATCAATTTGGAGCTTATCTTGGTGGAGTGTTGGTCTAAATAAAATTTCTTACATATTCTTATTACAAATATAAAGATATGTTTGCTTAGTAGAATTTTGTAACTGCAAATACCATCTTCTTCTGGGGCATGTAAATAAATGGATATTTCTAGCTATTGAATATATAAAAAAATCTACATAATTATACATGACTATATTGGTAATTGTTTTTCAAGAATTTTGTGTATTAGGAGTTTGTTCTTCCTCCCTGATACAATCCAAGTTAGTAGGCTTATTGTAGAATTTTGAAGGAAAAAAAAACCCATAAGCACTTCCATAAGGCCTTTGATTTCTTACTTGAGAGAAAAACCCAAGGCAATTTTCCTGGCACTTGCTATATATATATATATATATATATATATATATATATATATATGGAACTGGAAAGATTCATTCACATATCACTAGCTAGAAGTATTAATTATTTCTTTTGGTTTTACACCTTAAAAACAGCTGAGAAAGCTTTTCTTTTCTCATTAATAACTTCATAGATACATGTACATCTGAGCTCAAACAGCCCCATTGTATCTGGCATCAAAGACAAGAACCTACATATTCCCCTTTGTAGTTAACCTTCAGTAAACCAGGAAGCATTCCAATCTCATCCTCTTATTACCCTCAACCAATTACTCGAAGCTCTCAAAGAGTAGTTTTGGAAGTGAAGCTAACAAATTATACCTTGTTCCTCACCTATCATGATCTCAAAACTTCTGAAAAAGAGGAAATATCTTTAACACATTTCAGAGATTGGTTTTCCTGTTCAAGGATGGAAAACTAGGAAGTCACCTTTGGAGTTGCTATACTCTCACCACAACTTAGAAGTAGGTTTGAAGGGTTGTATTAATCCATTCCCATCTGTAGACTTTTTGAGGCCTCAGTTGGCTATAAAGAAAATCTTTCCTAGCTTATCTATTTTGGATATGTAAGTCTTGTGTATTGAAATGTTTCTTTTCCTCCTATTGTGTATCTTTTGCTTCTTTTCTCCCCCTCTCATGTGGATGATTGTCTTATGGAAAAAATAGATCCACTCTTCAAATTTAGAGTACAAATTCGTAAAAAGTTTTATTGCATCCATAGTTATAATCCACAATAGAGAAAAACTTTGTAATAGAGAGGAGAGTCTTTATTGGGTAAAAAGGTCTGAAATATATAAGCCTTTCAAAGAATTGGAAATTGAGGGGATGTCCATTAATTGGGGAATGGCTGAACAAATTGTGCTATATGACAGTGATGGAATACTATTGTGCTATAAGAAATGATGAACAGGATGATTCAGAAAAAATTGGAGAGACTTGCATGAACGGATGCAGAGTGAAATAAGCAGAACCAGGAGAACACTGTCCACAGTAACAGTAGTATTGTGTGATGATCAATGGTGAAAGGTTTAGCTACTCTCAGCAATACAATGACCCAGGATAATTCTGAAGGACTTAGAACAAAGAGTGCTATCCTCCTCCAGAGAAAGAATTGTTGGAGTCAGAATGCAGATCAAAGTAAACTATTTCCCACTTTAGCTTATCTGTTTTTATTTTGGGGTTTTAATTTTATATATTATTTTCTTACAACCATGAACAATATGGAAATAGGTTTCACATGATAATACATGTATAACCCAGATCCAATTGCTTACCATCTAGAAGAGAGGGATGAGAATGGAGAGAGGGAGACAATTTGGACCTTATAACTTGAGAAAATGTGGAAAATTGTTATTGCATATAATTGGGGAAATAAAATATCTTAAAAAAACACAAAAAAGAACATGAGTCCTTTCCCACAGGCATTTATAGTATATACATAAGGCATATAATTGGGCTGGTTTCAAATCTTCCTTTTATGGACCTCTGAACCTCCAGAGATAATGATTTTGCCTGTTTGAGTTAATATACTGAATTTTGGAACTCCTGTCCTGGGACTGGACTATTATGATGGGTAAATGAGTAATTCCAAGCTAAGAAAGGCCATTGAAACCAGGCAGCCCAAGGCCAAATCATGCTTCACTCCTATTCAACTACCCAGAACACCTCTCTTATACTTAGTAGTTGTGTTATTTCAGCAAAATTAACTAATCTTTCTGAGCCTTGGTTTTCTCATCTGTAAAATGCTCACAATAACAGTTGTATTTCTCATATGGTGGTTTGTCAGGACAATGCTTTGTAGACATAAAAGTCCTATTTATATGTGAATGATTATTATTTATAGAATCCCAAACCAAATAACTAGTGAGCATATATTGTGTATGTAATGTTCTGTATTAGGTCTTGTAGGAGATATAAATGTATATTCAAGGTAACCTCTGACTCTAAGGTTCTTATGGTTTAGTAAGGGTGATGATGTAATAACAATATAGAGAGTCATAACATAATAGCTTTAGGGCTAGAAGGGACCTTAGACTGTCATGTCGAATGCTCTAATTTTACAGATGGGGAAACTGAGGCCAAGCTAAGTTAAGTGAATTGCTTATGGTCATAAAACTGATAAATATCAAAAGTAGATTTTGGCCCCAGGCCATCCTGACTCCAATCCTTGTTTTCTTTTCACTGTGCTTCACAATCTATATAATCCAAAGGTTCCAGCTGTGAAAGCTATTTCCTAATCAACCAGCTTGTTTAATAGTAGAAGCCTCGTTTGATTCTAGGACAGTAAAGTGACGGCTAGGAATTTTGATTCTACTGTTGATTTTTTAGTAATCTTGGGCAAATCCTCCTCTTGAATTTGGGTAGTTTTGTTAAATGGGGCTCAGCAGTTTTGACCTCACTTCACACAGCATTCAGAATTTGGAATAAGTTGTGTCAGTGAAGTGGCCTGCCCCGGTATTTGAGGAATAATTTCATCCCTGCTAGCCATTTTGTGTAGTCAGATTTCTGTTCAATGTGAATGTGTCTCTCTTTTCATGCTGGATGGCACTAGGCATGATGTGGGCTCCTCTATACTGCCAACCACTAGATCTGAATTCCTTCCAGCACCTCCTGCTCCAAAGCACCTCTTATGATTAATTAACCTTTTGTGGAGTAACTGGGACATCTGTGTGGGATGAGATGGAGTTTGGTCAGACTTCAGTTTCCAGTTGTTCAGCAAGAGGATAATTAATTATAAGAGCTGTGTCGGAACAAAAGATTGCTGGAAAGAAGCCAAATAAAGCAAAACATCTAATTATCAATGCGTAGGAGAGTTTTTTTTTATTGTTGGAGAAAAGAAAATACTTAATACAGCAAATACAAAACAAAGGTAATAACCATGTGAGACACCTCATTAGAGGTGTATATTTTAAATCAAAGAATTCAGCAGGTTTGTCTTCTGGGACAAAGTTGGAAACATTAACCATCAGGAATAAGTAGACAACTATAATATAAAGAACAAGTTCATGTCCGAAACAAAAGTTTCCCTGCTGTTTGTGGTAATTGTTATTTTTGCCTTTATTAAGGCTGTATTTGGGGCCATCTGGGTATTCTTACCACAAATTAACAGCTATAAAACCTTCCCATCTAGTAAAGGGGTTTGGATTAAGACAAAATGAGAGAAAGCAAAATGCAAGAAGCTAAAGATGGTGGAAAATCAATTTCTCCAACATAAATAGTAGCCACAAACTGTGGTTTCATGACTGTTGCCTTTTGAGGAGACATTTCCAGAGTTGGTCTTGTATTGAGCTGGAAGAAATCTTACATTTAATGGACACACCTGGCATAAGCATTTGATGATAGCTACTGCTTCCTTGGTCATGGTGAGATGGTGGGAAACCATAGGTAGTAATCTTTCAATTTCTAGGAAAAGATGTCACAGTAAAATGAAATCTTATAGTAATGGGTCCATTTGGCTTTTAAAATTAATATATTCTGATAACCCTCCAATTCTTCTTCAGTTAGGTAATATAAAGTTCTTTAACTTTACCAAGTTCCTAAAGAGTAATAATTAGAGAATACCCATTTTACAAATGGGTAAAACCAAGAAGTAAGTATAACCTAAGGATAGAATAATCCTTCTAACATGGAGTTAGGTACTATTTTGGGGGTGCTTCTCACAAAAATTCTCTGGATTAGATTCCCACCCAGAAAAAGCATGGATCAGTGGAATCTAGTTTAGATTGCTTTCTTAAAAAGAATATCAATTCCCCTATAAGCATTCTAAGAAGACATTAAAATATGAAGGTTTTTATTTAAATAAAAAACAATTTAGAAAAGTCTCAATTCCATTGACAATCAGGAAAACTCTCCTCTTCTTTCTGAAAGTGTCAAATGAGTGGCATTTTCCCTAGGGACCTTTATGGTCTGTTTAACTCACTCCTAGTCAATGGCAAGGTCTATGGATTTCCACCTCCAAATTGTGACTCTCTGCTTTATTGTTTATTGGTGCATGTTGTTTCTTGCTGTGCTAGACTCTCTTTGCCTTGGCTCAGTCACTACTTCATTGTTCATGTCTAGTGCTGGCTGCTTCTCTCTAGAGGCCTCCTTTCCAGGTCTCTGTGTGGCTGAGACTTCCTATCTCCATTTGGCACTGATTCCCATCTTCATTTTGGTAGACTGCAGCCTCCAAGGGCTGCTTCCCATCTGTATCCTCTGCCTGAAACCCATCTTGCCTAAGCTGTCCTATACAACAGTAGTTCCTCTCTAATTCATTAATGCTGAGAGACTCTCTTTCCTGGGCTTTCCTGGGTGGCAGCAACTCCCTCCTGAGTTGTGTGTGCATTAGTGCCGGTCTTTTGTGTAAAATGAGGGAGGAACTTAACTGCTGCCATTTTATGTCACAGATTCCAAAGACATGAAGAATGAATATCTCTATAGGTTTTCTCCAATGACAGGGAGAAATTGCAGAAACTGGGTGTTCTTTCCTGGAATACATGATTATTTCAATTAAACAAGGATCTATGATTTTGTTGGTGTGGATGTTTCATCTACTGATGCAGATAGATAGTCTTTAAGAGCTGTGGCTGAAAAATTCATCACCCTGAAGCTAATCTCATGTTGGACAAGTTTAGCTAGACTTGTCCTCATGTCTGTTGTCAGGCCCATACTTAAAGGCTTAGTAGCTTATTATGACCCACCACAGCTTAATCTCTGCTGGTATAGCTTTCAAGAGCTCCAAGTCCTAGCTTGATGCTAGGATGACTCATCAGGATAGGGTTTTCTTGGGATAAAGAGCAAAACAAGTTGAATATTTCAGTGGCTAACACAATGCCTTGCAAGTAGTAGGTTCCCAAAGTTTGCTCTTTTCAGTTCAGTTTAGTTCATTTGATTTAAATTTCAATTCAGCTTGGCAAAGAAACCCTGAAGGTGGAAGTGTGCCTGAGAGAGGCCCCCTCAGCTATACCCTATTTCTTTGAAGTGTTTCCTGTACAGAATTATTCCTTTAAAACATATGCTGTAAGAGTAGTGCAGCCATCTATTTTTCTTATGATGTTCTGCAGGTTGTTAAGAGTTCCAAGGCAAATAGTATTATATCTTCTGTAATTGACAGAGTGTTTTACACATAATAAACTCTCTATATTCATGGATGGCTTTGGAATATGTAATTCTTACTTGATTACTACCCTTTCAACTTGTTTTCTCATTTAAGGTTTGAGTCCCTCAAAAAGAAATCTACCTAGATTTCAGAGGGTGCTCTGTGGGTCCACACCTTTTTTTGTGGGTAAAGAGGTGGGGGTGAAGGAGTGGGAGGCTAGGTCTCTCTAGCTGACCCAGATTAGAAGTTTAACAGTGACTCAAGGGCCCAATCCACACTGCTGATCAGTTTAGAAGCTTTGACTTGCTTCATTTGTAACCTTGGTTGGTTTGCCCCTCCTTTGGCAACCTAGTGGCACACTGTGCCTGAGGGGTCACTGTATCTTTTATATGAGGAGTTAAGCCTTGAATGAAGAGATATTAAAAAAATAAGTTTTTGTTGATGTCTTTTGTTGTTTCAAATCTTCATAAGCTTATTTTTTCTTCCTCTTCCCCTCCCAGAATGATCTCATAAAACAAAGAGCATTTTTAAAGATTAAAAAAGAAAAAAAATCAGCCTAACTGATTCATAGAAAAATCCTAAAAATATGTGCAATGTGCAACCCTTCTGGATTTCCCACCTATGTAAAGGAAGGGAGCAAAGGCATGTGATGTCCTGGTAAATGACTAACAACTGGGTCTCTAGGGAAAAAATGTAAAGCATTGCATATTTTAAATTTAATCTGCATCATTAACATTTTTTCTTTCACTTCCTTAAGATGGATCAGTGGTGACAAACTACCCCTTTTGTCTTTTGAGCAAAATCTAACCTAGGAACTAGGAATGGCATTCATATTTTAAAACAAAATTGTATTTAAAAAAAATAAAAAATGTTCTTAGCCCCCACTGTGCCAAAATAGGTAGTAGTCTAGATTTGGACCACAGGTGTAGTTTGATGACCTCTGATATAGATTAGAGGGTATGAAACTCACTGCCTGCAAAAAAACTTTCTAGGGCAGCCTAGAACCAGGTTAAAATGTAATTGGGAAATGTTTAACAAAATCAATACAAATATAAAATAACATAGACCATTTTAATTTATGGCTTTTTAAGTCACTATGACATGGGCATTGTACAGAGATGGCAGAGACCCTGTACCCCTTAACTCAGGTGGGCTGTGAAGAGGGGAATTCCCTTCTCCCTACCTGCCCTTGTGACTCCTGAGGCAAAGACCATTATCCTTGGAATTCCTTTAAGTTGAGATAGACAAAGAGATACACCTCCTCAGTATCATCAAGTTGTATTTCATACATCCATCTGTCCCCTAAACTATGAGGGTCACCCCCTATGTCTCCAGGCAGACCCCATCAGATGACCAAACTCCCCACCGAATACCTGAGTGTTTACCACTCTAGAATCACATCCTCATCATGACACAGTATCATGATCCCACGGTTGTAAAAGTATATAATCCCCAGGACTGAGGGATTCAGGGAGTAGCCTCCCATTGCTGTTCCACTCATGCTGTCTTGCTGGCCATTAATCCTATCTTATTAATAAATCTTTCTTTTTACTTTTAAGCTAAGTATAGAGTCCTCTCATTCTTGAGAATGGTTTCTTTCCCAAACCCAGGTTTCACCATTTGCTCCCGTATAACAACTATGCCACCAAAAGGGATAGTTTCAATTTGAGTTTGACACCACCAATGTAGACAATTAACAAAAATAAATTAAAGCATGTTTAATGATCCCAAAGGTATACATTTTTATTATCCTGAAGATTTATCCCTCCTCTGGATGGAGATCTCCAATTTTTTCTTTCAAGCCAGGCATGTTCTTTACCTTTCTGAAAAATTTAATTTTCATATGTGTGTGTATATTTGTGTGTGTATGGTTGTTCTTTGTCTTTACATTGCTGTACTCATGTATATTCTTTTCTTGGTTTTTTATTTCACTCTGCATCAGTTCATGAGAATCCTTCTAAACTCTATATTCACAGTTGTCATCTTTTACACAGTAGAGTAATATTCCTTTGAAGTAAATTATTTCATCAGCTTCAATTGAATGTGTCCTCAGCATCCCTTCTTACTTGATTTCTCAAGTCCTCATGAATAGCTCAGCACTTCAGAGGGTGGATATTAGTCAACAATGGGTTAAACAAGAATGGAAAAAACTCAGGTCCTCTTCTCTCTAAAAACTGATGGTGACTGCTCTCTTGTGGCTCCCCACTTTCTAGGGCTGGGTTAAAATGCTGGTGATTCAGCAGGCTAGCCTTGGTTGCTTAATCCCAAATTGTAATTTTGGTTTGGGCTGTTTAGCAGCCCATTGTAATGTGCATCCTAAATCTTGTGGTCAAAAGAAAGGGGAGCAGATCTTGCTTAAGTGCTGAAGAATGCTCTTTTCTTGTGGAAATCACCAGCTGCAGTACTGTATCTCAGAGCTCAGCATAAGACTTTCCCCTGCACATCTCATACTTCTTTCCAGAGAGAAACTACTAGCCAAGATTTTTTAGGCAAATAGGAAGTCATTTGCCCAGTGTGTTGTGGATTAGAGGGACCAAATGGAAAGTCCAGGTAGCCTAGAAAAGTAGGAATAGCTCTTGAAGGGCTGCTAACTGGAGCGTGGTTGAAATGTTGAATAAGGCTGGTGGAATTGCAGTTCATTGCTTTCAGCTCTCCAGGCCACAGTCCTGCTGATGTCAGGCTTTTCTAGTGGATGGAAAACTTAATGGGTATTTGAATATCTGTATCTAAAACTGTTCTATGTGAACCAAGTGAATAAGATCTAGCTAAAATTGTTTCCCCAAGTTTTAATGCTCTCTCTCTCTCTCTCTCTCTCTCTCTCTCTCTCTCTCTCTCTCTCTCTCTCTCCCCTTCTCTCCTTTACCCCCTCCCTCTGGCAGAAAAATGGTAAGGGATAAACAATTAAGGTTAAGTGACTTGCTCAGGGCCACACAGGTGAGGCCAGATTTATACCCAAGTCCTTCCATGTCTAGGCTTGACTCTCAATTCACTGGACCATCTCACTCTGCCTATGTCCTACTTATTTTTTTAGTTCTTTAGAGGCAATTGTATGCCATATCTCACAGTCATATGGACATATTGGTGGAATCCAGTTTCTAGACTTCTAATTCATAGCTTGGATGACTTTTGAGAGTTTCATAAGATGGCTTAAAAAAACCTAAACACTTGATGAAATTATTGGCTTTCAGGTAGGATGTAAAAATCAAGTGTTTCCTTCCTAGTGGTCAGCAAAGTACCCACTATATTTTTCCACAAGGCTATGGGCCTTATCATCCAACCAGAGTCAAATTTGGGTAAATCCTTTGATAACTTGAATTCCTCCTCCTTGTTTGGGTGATTTGAAGGACACTCTTAGGAAAATGTCTGGGAAATCATAAAAAGCTATGCAAATAAGACTGGCTGGCATGTGATTGGCTTTTATTAAATGTTCATAAGCAAAATTGTTTCATTCTGGCTCCATATGTGCTGGAGAGAAGTGTTTGATGGGTCCTGGTACAACTCCAGTAACTTTACCCCCAGGCTTAAGTAGTCTCCATCAATCACTTAATCAACAAGATCAGTTAATCTGTACTGCACAAAGTCCCTAAACCATATGGAGTACAGAAGACCCTGGTAAAAATGATACGTGGCATTTATGTGACTCTAAGGTTTACAAAACACTTTCTTCACAACTACACTGTAATGCACTAAGGAAAAAGTCTATACCTTCTTTGATTTCTTTCTTGTGAGTTTTACAAAATGTGTAGACTTCTAGGTCTCTTAATTTATTTAAACTATTAAGGGTCTACTATGGGTCAGTCACTCTGCTAGGCCCTAGGGATTCAAACCCCCCCCCCCCAAAATCTCAGCCCTCGAGGAGCTTACATTGAAATGGAGGGAAACAACACATATACATATAAATAAACATAAAATATATGTGCCAAATAATCATGGAGAAAGGCCCAGATCTAATATAAAGGGCAATTTGTTAACAACAGAATAAAGGATAGAAGAGGGAGCAATGAGGGAGTAGAATGGGACAGGGGCAGGCATAATACATGGATGGTGTTAAATATGGACCATTTTAGTTCAGGCTTGATGGTGGGATGAAATGAGGCACTTTGTAGGTCCATGGAGACTTTATACATATTAATTCATTTTATACTCATCATAGCCCTAGGGGAATAGATGCTATTATCATTGGCATTTTATAGATGAAAGCACTGATGCAGACAGCAGTTACATGACTTATACACAGTCTCACAATTAGGAAGCTCTGGGGTCAAATATGAAGTCAGGTCTTCTTGACTTCAGGTTCAGTGTTCTACCCACTGGGCAACCTTGCTGCCTCATGGAAAGCACACCAACAAGGGTTCAATAGCAGTTAGCTTCAACCAAGGCAGACTTGATATCCCAGTAGCAGAGCAAGTTATGGTGACTGGGTGGTCTGAGAGGATCTACCAAGTGTGAGAGAACAAAACAAATGGGTAGGACTTTGAAGTCTTTGCTGATCAACAAGTTGTGTCAAGGGAGAGAGGGGTCATGGAACAGGCGAAATAATTCCTTCCTTCCTTCCTTCCTTCCTTCCTTCCTTCCTTTTCTTTCTTTGTTTCTCTCTTTCTCTCTCCCACAGCTATGGCCTAATTAGACATAAACTATATTCTGGAAATCTAGATGTAGGCTAAGCAAGCCAAAGAGAGTTAGGGAAGACCCTCTAAGACTAAATCTAAGACCCCTCCTTATATATTGGGGTCCAAAATTGCTGGGCCATGAGTCACATGTTTCATCTTTAGTGTAATTGAGTTGAGATCCAAGAAAAATTTTGTCTCTGTAGATTAATTTTTATATATTTTTCTGGTTAGAGAAAGAAAATAAATTCAATCTATTTTAGCTTGATGGGTCAGCTAATCAATGTTGATTATAAGGTGCTGAAAATGACTATATAAGAAAAGCATACAGTTGTAAAGATCAAGGTATTTATTGAAGGATAAGGTGGAATATTAGCATTTCCCATGGTTATATTCTGCTAACCCTGAAGTGACAGTCCTATTTAGAGTCCATTTAGAGTTGACACCAGGCTGAAAACTCTACTGACATAAAATATGTGTAGATAGGTGTGGCACTTTGCACCACACTGAACAGACTTGCGCCTCTCTCTCTTTCTCTCTCTCTCTTTCTCTCTCTCTCTCTCTCTCTCTCTCTCTCTCTCTCTCTCTCTCTCTCTCTCTCATAGTCTTGATGGACCAAGAAGTGTTCCTAAAGGCAGGAGCATCTACAACTAGTCCTAGATCCCTTGCTCTAAGGATGTTTGTTCAGTTTCCTCCAAACTCTCATTTTTTTTGAGTTTGTGGGCTTCCTTGTTGGCTGCATATTAAGTAGTAGAAAGAGTTCTGGATTTGGGATCAGAAATGTGAATCCTAATCATTAATCCTAAAACCTGTGTGACCTTGGGAAAAATCACCTAGCTTCTCTGTGCCTCAGTTTCTTTTTCTGCAAATGGAAGGGATTATGTTAGATAAAACTATATAACAGTAATATCTCCTAGAGTGCCCTCTTTCCCTTCTGCCCCCCAAAAAACAGGGAAAAAGTGACAAAGATGTTGGTCCCAGGGATGAGATTTGCCCCTGCCTCCTTGCTTATCTGAGAGCATCTAAAAATTCTAAACTTCCCTGCAAGTTCAAATCTATGAGGTTACCAATGCACCAATAATAAGAAATGAACTCTTGACCTTTTTTCCTTCTATGAAACAGAATAGGTGCCTAAATCAACAAATTTTATTATTGGTAATTAATAGGCATGAAGTCTATCTGAAAAAAAGAAGCAATGTACATACAACATCCATCATCCTAAACAGGGCCTTCCTGACTATTTCAAGACCAGGCCTGGGTGTCAATAAATCGATCTGTGGCTTGATTACATGATTTGTTCCCTCTGAGATGGCCCTGAAGGGTACCATGATGGGTGAATGACAGGGGAGAAGGGCTGGGGAGGAAATAGTACATGCTTGTCATGTCTCAGAAGTGGGAGAGGAGAGGAACCAAGGGAGATTCTTTCCTAGAAAATACAGACCAAAGTAGAAAAGCAAGCTATGTATTATGTGTTCCTCATAATTGCTACAAGATTTGGGCCTTTTGAGCTTGATCTCAGGCCAAAAATATACTTGCTATCCTCCATTTTTGTGTTTCCATTTCTGCTTTTTAGCTGCCAAGAAACCTTAAGACCCAAATCTATTAACCAGCTGGAATGATCTAAGGAGCCTAGTAGCACATTGATTCCTTTGCTTCATTGTGATGATTTTTTCCCCCTGTATTATCCATCTTAATCAGCCAATCAATCAGCAGGCATTTGTTAAGTGCCTGCTATGTGCCAGGTACTGTGCTAGGTGCTGAGGAAACATACAAAAAAATGAAGCAATAATCCCTACTTCCATGGTGCCCACATTTGGATAAATGTCATGCTATTTAGCTGGTATATTATCTCAAGTTTTGAGATTATGAAGCATAAACAATCTGATACATACATGGGCACATGCAGACATACATACTCAAGAGTAGGTGTGTTCGGGAGTAAAACTCTATAGATTATATATTTTACTGCTAAGAGTTAGCCTGGCAAGGCAGTTCATTACCATTTGTTGAAGATTTCAAACAACAGAATGGTGCTGGAGGCCTTGGGGGAAGGCAGCACACACCAGAGGGGAAGGAAAACTGCATCAATTATGTAGGGATCACTGTGAATCTTTTATGTGGCTTTTTTCCATTTTTGGTGAAGCAAAATGAAGGCTGGCCTGTGTCTGATACACATTGTTATCTTGAGTGTTAACAGAGGTGATTATGGGCTGTCTTACTCATGAGATTTATGGAGAGTAGTTCTGGATGGGACCAAAACAAAGAGAGAATTTTGGGGGGAGAAGCCCAAAAGATTGGGTCCAGTCCAAGATCTTAGGGGTCTTACACAAAGCTTTCCATTTGATCAACATTTGTATTGACCTGTGATCATCAGCAGGTAGGATTTCTTTCGGTGATGTCAATAGCAATACAAAACTTCTCTTCCCATATGACTCTTGCTAGAGAGTTTCCTTAAATCCTTTGTATGGCTTTAGCTAACAATCTGGGGACCTATTTCTGGGTGTGATGAACCAATGACTGGTCCATGGTACTGGATGAGGAAAAGTGTGTTTGTGTAGCACTGTATGTTAAGAAGCCATATTTATGATCTTTTGACTTCCTGTGGGAACAGAGCATGTGGACTGTCTATATTGGACACCTTTCATGTGTTTCTGGTCATATGTCTCTTTAATGATATCTTTTCTACTATTATTATATAATATAAAAATACTTGAGACCACACAAATTTACTTTATCACCTTAACCTCATGACTTCTTTATCAATACTCAGTTTTTGGGATGGGAGACCACTTTTCCCACCATTCCCTCTGCTTGACATCCTACCATTATAGCTTTAATCCTTTGTATATTGGATGCTTTTGTATGGTCAAATGTTCCCCTTATTAAATGCAATATCTTTGGGATGGAGGCATCTTGATTATCACTTAACATCAGAACAAGAATTAGGGATAATGGGACTTCCCTAGAATGCCTAGGGAATTATGGGAAGTGTCTTAGAATGGGATGGAAGATTGTAAAAGGAGGTTGTTAACAGGGAATGTGGGTGGGCTTGCCAGAGTCAAATCATCTATTACACCATTTTGGTAGGGCAAGAGATCCTTGTGTGTGCAGAGTCTAACTTTATTAACTTTGCCGCAGTACCATTTCCCCCCTTGTTGAATATTTATTGTCTCAACTGTAATCCTTCATTTAACATAATATAAAAATTGTGGGGAAAAGGAGTAATTAGCTATAAATCATAATCTTAGCCATTAGCAGTAAATAATACCACTTTGTCAAAGTCATAATCACCGAGTCATCAGCTAGAGGTGATTATGTGTGCTACCCAATTGGATTTTGTCCAAAGTCAAACCACAGCTCCTGTTTATTACCCTAATTATGCCCATAGTATGATTCAATCTTTTTCTACCATAAAATTAAACATTTTTAAAGGGCAAAAATGGAAATTGACAGGAAAAGTAGCAGTGATCTGAGAACTTTGATAGCTGTATCACTCACCATCTTCCCTAATCTTTCCCAAGATGGGTATTATTGGGGTACTGGAATAGTGATGCAACATGCATAGCTTTGACCACAATAGGGAGGAAATAATGTAAGATTGCAGTTGGCTCTGTTATGATCTTTTAGACCTTATGCTAACTATGCAATTCTGTACATATAGTGTTAAATTCCTTTTCTCTGAAACCCACAGTTTGGGCAGCAAGGAGGCATAATGAATATAGCACAGAGTCTGCAGTCAGGAAGACTCATCTTTCTGAATTCAAATCCAGCCTGAGACACTAGTTGTGTGACCTTGGGCAAGTCACTTACTTACTTAACCCTGTTTGCTTCAGTTTCCACAACTGTAAAATGTGGAAATTTTATGGTGATTAAACTGCTATAGAAAATGTGCCAATTTAGATCATTGGCTTTATTTTTTTCTGTTTTCCACTTTGGGGCTTCAGTGACTCATTCAAGTAGTCAGGGTGAACATGCTGCAGTCTTTGCAGATACTTCTCATTTTTAGCCTTTTTTCTAGTTTACATACAGTGACTTTTTGCCTTTTTTTTCCTATCTAGGTAAGAGTCTAAAAAGCATACAGAGAGCTGATTCTGCTAGGACTCCCACATCAATAACAAGTTGTTTCCTGTCTGTTAAGATCTAGTCAGTTGCTACATCCTGTGTCTTCTGACTTTTCTCTGAAAGAAAATGATCATATTTAGGCACATGGTTTACGTGTGGCTTATCTTTCTAGGGGTCATTTTTTAGACATGAACCATATTTTCCAACATACTTTTTACCAGTGGGTTCTTAACCTGGTGTCTGAATTAAATTTTTTGACAACTATTTTAATATACTTTGATTTTCTTTATAATCATATTTATTTTACTTAAACATTTAAAAAATGATCTGAGAACAGATCTATGTTCATCTCATTATCAAAAGGGTCCATGACATAAAAAAGTTAAAAAACCCTCTTTTATACCAGTCTTTCTTGCACCTATTTTTGTAATGCACTTAGATGTCTAAATCCTGTTTATAAGATTGAGATCTCGAAAGGACCTTGGATATCACCAGGTCCAAAGATTCTGCATCTTTTTTTTACATAGTTCACCTTTAAATTTTTAATACCAATTTTTTAAAATTAAAAAAATGTTTACCTCCTATCTTAGATTCAATACTAATTATTGGTTCTAAGGCAGACATGCAGTATGGGCTAGGCAATTGAGGTCAAGTGACTTGTCCAGGATCACACAACAAGGAAGTATCTGAGGCCAGATTTAAACCCAGGACCTCCTGTCTCGAGGCCTGGCTCTCTATCCACTGAGCCCCTCATCTTTAAATTTAATGATGCATAAGATTATGAGAGGTAATAGAGGCATTGCTAACTCTTCCCTTCAACCTGCTGTCTGCTGAACCTTGAGTCTACAGTATTGAATAACTTCAATAGGCTGACCAGAGCATCTTCCAAAAGAGTAATGATTTTCAAGATTAGGCAGTGTATACTTTTAGTCAGCAGCATAAGGTTTTTTTTTTCCCCACTTCAGCTTATTGAAAGAAAAGGTGAAAGAAGAAAGATTTGTGAGTATACATAGCATTGGGAAGATAAAGGACTAGATACATGGCAGTTTCACTCTTGGAGAATGACCCTTTTTTAATGGAAGGATGACCTGTATCTTTATTTGCATTTCAAATGATCCCCAAGTGGAATAAGGAAGATCAATGAATTGATTGTTAGAGAAACCGCATGAGTGACAAATTTCTTAGGAAAGAAAGAAAAAAGAGACAAGAAGGTCTGTATGACCCATAAGAGATGAAACAAATATGGTCCAAATTGGACCCCTTGAGGGCATATGATAAGATCTGAAAAAGGAAAGGTGATGAGTGACCTTTCAGATGTAGTATTGCCTTTGTGAATATTGGGTGAGGGCCCTCTAAATTGTGTGACGTTCTTGTAATTTTCCAGATGATCATAAATTCAGTATTTTATAGCTTAAAGCTCTGGATTGCCCATTCAACCTGCTACATTGTCATTTATCTCTAGGTCATCCATCCTTTAGCATTCACACTAACATTGGTCTAGCTGCTAGTGCCTTTCCTCTGGACTTACTTTGCTTTTTTTTGGTATATACTTTATATATATATATATATATATATATATATATATAATTTCCCCAGTGGAATTTAAACTTGGGCAGGGACCATTTCATTTTTGCCTTTGTGTTCTCAATGCCCAAACCAATAGGTGCTCAATAAATGTTTATTGGTTGGATATTTACAAAATGCAAAAGTGGCCATTGAGGTAAGAAATAGAACTTATGGTTTGCATAATTAGTCAATGGGAAATGTGTATGTATCCTTAAATCATAGTGAATATCATAATACTGTTGAGAAAGACACATCAGTTCCTTGGGTTTGGGGATTTTAACCATTGATTTTCTATACCTTCACATCAGTTTCATGGACATTTTGAAATATTCTAGTGCTTTCCAGTGGACCCTGGAGGTCAGTTAATAAAGCAAGCTTTAAAGAGACAGCTAGGTAGCACAGATTTTAGGGCATCAAGTCTGGAGTTTGAGAGGACATGGGTTCAAATCTGACCTCAGACCCATTCTAACTGTGTGACTCTGGGCAATTCACTTAATACCAATTGTCTAGTGCAGTGGTTCCCAAACTTTTTTGGCCTACTGCCCCCTTTCCAGAAAAAAAATATTACTTAGGGCCTCTGGAAATTAATTCTTAAAAAAATTTTAATAGCAATTAATAGGAAAGATAAATGCACCTGTGGCCGTTACTGCATCCCTGGATCGCTGCAGCACCCACCAGGGGGTGGTGGCACCCACTTTGGGAATCACTGGTCTAGTGCTTAGTAAGTTCTTATATCCTAGACCCTGGCCTTAGATCTGGAGGCAAAGAAAGGTCAAAACATGGTCCTTGACCTCAAGAAGCACATATTCAAATGGTAGAGACAACATACAACCTAGGAGCTGACTAATCTCCTCCCATTCTTGTGTCATCATTGTGATTTTGTTGGGGAAGGGTAGAGATGTTCATAGCTTTCTATGTTTGTTAGGGTTCATGGCTTAACCATTATCCCCATGTAGTACTCACCAGAACCAGAAGCTATTAAGTGAGATTCATGGTACCTATTTATTGGAATTGTACCAGCTGAACTCCTTTCTGGTCTCTATCTCAAGAGCAGAGTGGTGGTGGTGGCGGTAACCATCAGCATCTGTATATTGGGAAATAAAACATTAGTCTGACATTCCAGGCCACTCTTCCCCTTCATTCCCCAACTTGCTCCAGCATACCTTTCCAGGTTTATCTCATTCAAACATCACTCTCCTCTCAAAGAACTATAACTTTAGCTAGTTGAACTTATTTACCATACATTGAAAATATTTCATGTTTTTATTCATTTCTGCAGTGATTTAATGAGCATTTATTAAAAAGTATTGGCCACTGTGCCTTCCCAGAGACCACTGAACCCCCGTTCATCCGCCCACCACATGGGCACAGAATATTCAGTCATGGATAAAAATGAGCTGGTGCAGAAGGCCAAATTGATTGAGCAGGCTGAGAGATAGGATGTCATGGCATCCTGCATGAAGTCTGTACCTGAGCAAGGAGCTGGATTATCCAATGAGGAGAGGAATCTTCTCTTCTCTCTGTTGCTTACAAAAATGTTGTAGGGGCATGAAGCCCATCTTGGAGGGTCATTTCAAGTATTGAGCAAAAGATGGAAAGTGCTGAGAAAATATAGCAGAAGGCCTGAGAATACAGAGAGAAAATTGAGACCGAACTAAGAGATATCTGCCATGATGTGCTGTCTCTATTGGAAGAGCTCTTGATTCCTAATGCTTCACGAGTGGAAGGCAAAGTTTTCTATTTGAAAATGAAAGGAGACTACTACTGTTCCTGCTGGTGATGACAAGAAAGGTATAGCGGATCAGTCACAACAAGCATATCAAGAAGCATTTGAAATCATCAAAAAGGAGATGCAACCAACGCATCCTATAAGATTGGGGCTGGCCTTGAACTTTTTTGTGTTCTATTATGAGATCCTGAACTCTCCAGAGAAAGCCTCCTCCCTTGCAAAGACAGCTTTTGATGAAGCCATTGCTGAACTTGCTCCATTAAGTGAAGAATCATACAAAGGCAGCACGCTAATAATACAATTACTGAGAGACAACTTGACATTATGGACATCGGAACACCCAAGGAGATGAAGCTGAAGCAGGAGAAGGAGGGGAGAATTAACCCGCCTTCCAACTTTTGTCTGCCTTATTCTAAAATTTACACAGTAGAACATTTGTCATCCATGCTGTCCCACAAATAGTTTTTGTTTACGATTTATGACAGATTTATGTTACTTCTATTTGGATTTCTATATTTCCTATGTGGTTTTTATGTTTAATATTAGGGGAGTAGAGCCAGTTAACATTTGGGGAGTTATCTGTTTTCATCTGAGGTGGCCAATATGGGAATATGGAATTTTTATATACGTTTTACATGTTTGGCATAGTTCTTTTGGTACATTGTGATTTCACAAAACTAGTGTTAAAACAGCTCCCATGGCTAAACAAAGAAAATTGCCTACATATTGGCCTGTAATGGTGTGTGGGGGGAAGGGATAACTGGTTCCCGTCACAGGTGTCATTATTGTGGGGTATTTTAGGGTTGGAGCACTCATGGCTGTGGTAGAAATAGATGCCCCCTAGATATTACATGTCATTCCATGTGTATCTATGGAATACACAAATCCCAATGTGAACACCTTTATGATTGCAGTTGTAAAAGTGTTCCTTAAGACAAAGTTTTAACCCAGTCAATTTACTCTGGAGAAGGGCAGAAATGGTTCCCATTCCATTATTTGTAAAGTTACCTGCTGTTCACTTTCATTATTTTTGCTACACTCATTTTATTTGTATTTAAATGGTTTAGGCCATCTAAGAACAAATGTACAAGTAAAGATGTAGTAAAAGTGAATTGCTTGATATTCATAAAGTCACTATATATCAAGCACAGCAATAAAGCAAAAAACTCATGTATTTAACTTTTTTTAGGTCTTTTGCTTTTGTGATTTTTTTTGATACTTGCCTAATATGCATGTGTTGTAAAAGTAGTTAACAGGGAAATAACTCGAGATGATGGCTAGCTTTGTTTAATGTTTTATCAAATTTTCATGAATAATCCAAGCATAATTGTTAAGAATATGTATATTAAGTTCATGTAACTGGAATAAAAGTTTTATGAATGGAAAAAAAACAATGAAAACCCCCTCACGATTATATGTACCTTTCTTATATTCTTATACCTTACATGACCTCCTGCATACTCTGTGATCCAATGTTATACCTTATGCCTTCCAACTTTCCTCTGAAAGAGAGTGACAGTGATATATGGCGTCTTGCCCTTCCTTGAACAAGACTCTCCATTTCCAGATTGAGCAATTTCAGTGACTCTCCTCCATGTCTGGAATGTTCTTCCTCCTCTTCTCTACCCTCCAACTTCCTCTTAAATCCCAGCTAAAAATCCCACCTTCAGCAGGAAGTTTCCCAGTTCCCCTTAATCTTAATGCTTTCCATTCATTTATTCCCTCTGCTTTATTTGGACTCTATGTTGTTTGTACATAGTTATTTTCAAGTTGTACTCCCCTATTAGACTATGAGCTCTTTGGGGGTACGAACTATTTTTGCCTTTCCTTGTATCTTCAGTTCTTAGCACAGTGATGACACAGACACAGAGAAGGCACCTAATAAATGATTTTTCACTGATTGACTAATAAGGCAATATACTACTGATTGGGGATACCAAGACAGAAGCCCCTCCCTCTGAGGAGTTTCAGTTTTGCTAAGGGAGGGAACAACATGTAGCCAGATAAATCAATACAAGACAAATACATGGTGATTACAGTGCACTACCAAGTAGGGGAAACAGGAAAAGCCTAAAGTAGGATATGGCGCTTGTACTGACCCTTGAAGAAAGCTAGAGACTCTTGCCTGCATGCCTTTCCTGAATATTTCCAGTTCTTGGAACAATCTTCCTCCCTACCACATTTCCCTATTGACATCCTATGCAGCCCTCAAAGCCAAGTCAAACGCTGTTCTCTTCAATGAAGGTTTGTCTTGATTTCTTCTAGCCAGAGCTCATTTCTCCTCATCTTCTCTTATAACATTTTATGCTCAGTTGATGTGCTCTTCATATTCTAATGTGTATTAAGGTTATGGTTACACATGGATTCTCTTTCTTTTTCTTTATAAGGTTATTGGGAAGTTAAGTGGATAGAGTGCACAGCCTGAAGTCAGGAAGACTTTCTAACTTCTTGATCTTGGACAAGTAATTCAACTCTGTTTGTCTGTTTCCTTATCTATAAAATGAGCTGGAGAAGGAAATGGTAAGAATATTTGCCAAGAAAACACCAAATGGGGTCACCAAAAGACCAAACAACAACAAACTACAAGGATGTAAGCACCCCGAAGGGAGGAAATAGGGCTTATTTATCTTTTTATCTCTTCCAGAGAGAGAAAAAATTTTTCCCTACATCAATTGTCAATCAAAACTGAAGATGAAACACTAATGAATGCTGAATTTTCATGCTTTAGGTGTACCTCCTTTTTAGATTTTATTTTTCAGTTTATTCTCTGCTATTCTTACCATACTGTATCATTTAAATTTCCTACATGTAACTTTTCATTTGTGTGATTAAAATAAAATTGCAATATATACATGTTGCAAAAAAATACAGTGTATTGTACACAGTAGGTACTTCATAAATGTTGTTAAATTAATGAATGATGCTCTGGCAAATCATTTTTCCCTCTCTGGCCTTAATTTTCTCCTCTGTGAAATGAGGAGGCTATAAAATATGATCTTTAAGGTTCCTTCCATCTTGAACATCTAAGAATTCTAGAAATTCCTGGGCTTAATATTTAGAAACAGAAGGCAAGATAAACTCTCTTAGATTATATTATCAGGGCTGATTTGAGCCAAAAGTATCGCTAAGACAGACTATACAGTCCCCTTTGGTGCCATTTTATGCAAAAGATATTCTGATTAATTACACACTTCAACAAAGTAAACAAATGGTTGATTTCTTGGGGTGGGGGGAGGAAATCCATGAACCTCGTCATGCAAATTAGTATGGGCCCACAGGTCTGAATGAAATTAAGCTTGGTCTAAAAGAGAAACTGTGGACCAATAATCATTTTAATAAAAATGGAAAACGACTCACAGCACTGGTCTCGTTTCAGGCTATGAATGTTCACAGTTATCAGGGGGGTGAGATGACAATGAAAACTATAACTGTGGAAAAATTGGGAGCGGGGGGCTGATAGAAATGTTCATGGGCTGATAGGTGTCAAATCCTGGCTGCCAAGCCTTCAAAAAAGAAAACTTCAATAATGCTTCTGAGGCACTTTCATCTGAGATAATCAAAATGCTTTTGAGAACATTAGCTTGTTGTTCCTTGTAACAATATTCCGAAGAAAGCAGGTTATAATTTATGGTTGCTCAGAGTCTGAGGCAGGACTAATGACATGGAACCAGGTTAGTGGGACTCTCCACCAGACATCCTGCCTGCCTTTTTCTTGTGATTCTGACAAATACAGTTTAAAAGATTCCACCGTGAATGGTGTGAAAACTGGCATGACAAGAATGCTATACTATAACATATTCCTCTTTATTTATTTATTTTTTTTTCTTCTGTGGTACGATTTCTTCCTCCTTCATTTCAGAGAGTCACAAAGCTGAGAGCATTGGGGAGAAATACAATGGATAAAAAACAGTTACCATATACACGGGCCATCTATGAATGCAGGCACCACAGGAGTACAAGTGAGGATCTGGGGTAGCAAGTTAATTGGAAGAAAGGAATTCTGGCTCTAGCATTCAGCATCATTCCGTTAGTGTAATAGGTGTGCGAGTGTGTGTGTTTCTAGACATTCTTTGATGAATTTTCTCTGGTTAATTTCCAAATAACTACTTTTCCTTTCCAATTGTTTTTATCTTAAATCTAGGGTTCTTAGTCTTGTTTTGTGTTGTGAACTCTTTCTGGCAATCTGGTGAAGTCTATAGAGGTCTTCTGTGCTTCTGACTCATTGGATTTTGGCAACGTACCCCTGTGCTGTTTGCAGGGACCTTCACTATCTTGCCCCAGTTTTTTAGTTCTCTTTTGTGTATTGTCTTCCATTAGAATGTAAGCCCCTTGAAGGTGGGGAATTATTTTTAATCTGGCTTGTTTTGGGGACCACAAGTGCTTAGTATAGTGCCTGACACAATAATAAATGCTTGTGGTTTGCCTAAATGTATAAAATAAAATAAAGAATATTACAAAGGAAACTGATTATATTGTTTCTCATGGAATTCCCAAGGACTCTAGGTTAAAAACATCTGTCTCACATAGATAAAATGTCTACTGTGCACTTATTATGTGCCATGCATTGTGCTAAGTGTACAAATGTAAGCAAGGAAGAATTTATTATCAAGGGACTTACATTTTTTTTATTTTAATTTTGAATATTTCCCCCTAGTTACATGTTTCATGTAAGGAACTTACATTCTAATGCAGGAAGACAACATTTATATGGGGGAACTGGAAAATTGGGAGGCAGAGGGGGAGGAAGGGTGCCTTCTCAAGGTAACATGTCAGTCAAGGAGAAAGAAGAGGATTCTGGGGAGAATCTAGGTGTGAATGTAGAGAAGCCCTGACTGGGTTCTTTCTAAAATGCTGGTACTAAAAAATTTTTTAAAAAATGTTGGCAATAAGAGGGATCTGTGAATCTTGGCAGTTTTTTAGCAGGGCAATGAGGAGAATGTAGAGGATTAAAAACAAAAATGGAGATCACAAAAAGAGCTGAGGGAGTTTGCAGTAAGGAGAGATACTTTAGATCTAGGATTATAGATAAGTTGAGAAGGTCCTTAGTGGTAAGGCATTTAGTTTAAAACCTCTTGTATAGATGAAGAAATTGGGGACTAGAGGACTTGACTTACCCAATGTCACACAAAGAATAAGTAGGAAACTAGGATTTGAACCCCTGTCCTCTGACTCCAAATCCTACCTTCATCCTGTAGACACTATTAATATGCTGAATTCTTTTTTAAAACCCCTGTCTTCCCTTTTAGAATTAATATTGTGCATTGGTTTTATAGCAGAAGATCAATAAGGGCTAGGCAATGGGGTCAAGTGACTTGCCTAGGGTCATGCAGCTAGGAAGAGTCTAAAGCCAGATTTGAATTCACAACTTCCCATTTCTAGACCTGGCTTTCAATCCACTGAACCATCTAGTTGTCCTCTGAATTATTTTGAAATGGAGCAAATAGAAAAATCCCTGGTTTGCTGAATGATTCTGTTGGCCATACTCTGCTAGCAAATGGAGTTCAGCTCTGTGACCACAAAATATAAAATATTATTGAGAAAATTAGTCCAGGCAAGAAAATTAGCATGAACCCAGGGACTAAAGGAGATTGGGCAAAATGTGTCCATGGGCCTTTGCTATGAAATATACTGTCTGTTGTCCAATGGAACCCACTGGTGGCTCTTCCCATTTGACTACCCTAGATAGTGTCTAGGCATCCTGGGTTGGGAGAGGGAGAGCAGAAGGAAGAATAGAGCTCCCTAAATGATGATATTTGCCTTGTCTACTTTGCAGAATTGATTTGAGCACCATCTGAAATAATGGATATGAAAATCATTCATTATAAAGTACTCTAGTAGCTACAACATATTGCTACTATTGTTGGAATTGGCTGTTTTGTGAACTCAGCTGTTTCTCTAATAGAGAAAACCTGAGTAAAGATGAAGACTTGTTCAAAGCTGAAGCTTTCGTGGGAAGTCAAGAGGGTGAGGCTATAGAGTGATCTCCAAAGGCTAGAGCCCCAAAGGATAGAGCAAGAGTGAGTCGAATTGGGAAATGGTTTGTATGAGTTCCCATCTGTTTTCATATTTTGTCAGACCTTATGCCATGCCCTCCTGTTTCACTGTTTAGACCTGATGTCTCTGAATTACAGCCTCTAGTGCCCATGCCTGTCTTCCCATTGGATTACAACGCTGTCAGCCTTGGACTCTCTGGTTGCTTGTAGTCCAATAATAATTTAGCATTTGGCTTGGTCCAAACCTCTACATCTGAGTTAAGGGCTCTTGGCCACTTAGGAGTGGCCCAGGGGCAGCAGTGTAATCTTGGTTTGTTTGCTTTTTTCCCCCCTTCCTGAAATGCTGTGACCTTCCTTAAGAAAGAATTAATGTGACACAGAGGGACCGTAGATGGTTCTGGTAAGTGGAAATGGGACCAATGCAAACTTTATGGGTGGGATGGAAACATTTTCTGGCCCTGGCAACTAGGTAGTCCAGTGGATATTGCTGGATTTAGAATTGGGATAGACCTGAATTCAAATCAGATGTCTGGTTAAGTCAGACTTACTTTCCTAATTTATAAAAGGAAGGGGTTGGAGTTGATTACTTCTAAGGTTCCTCCTAGCTCCAAATCTATGGTGATTTGGAAGAGACATAGGATAAGGGGCTGGCCATGGAGTCAGAATGACCCAGGATTAGTTTCTGTTTCTGACTCAGTCAAATTGTGTTTCATTTAACTTAATTTCATTTAATCAAGACAATTCTGGAGGCAGCTAGGTGGCGCAATGAATAGAGTGCTGGACCTGGAGTCAGGAAGACTAATTTTCTGAGTTCAGGCCTTAGACACTTACTAGCTATGGGACCGTGGACAAGTCACTTAATACTGTCAGCCTCAGTTTCCTCATCTATAAAATGAGCTGGAGAGGAAATGACCAACCACTTCAGTGTCTCTGTCAAGAAAACCCCAAAATGGGGTCCAAAGTTTCGGGCACAACTGAACAACCACGAAGTTTACTTTTTTGTGTTTCTGATGAGTTACAGATCTGCATCAGTGAAGGGCATTTTGGAATCAGGAATTCTGTATAGCAATGAAATCACTAACCTAAGATAATAATTACTGCTTGAGATCAATCATATTCAATTTACTCCAGTGATTCCCTATCACTTTCAGGATTGTTTGGCATTCAAAGTTCTTCATAACCTGTTCTCCACCCCACAAGCCCAACATTTTTGTCTTCTTACATCTTACATTTACCTGTGACATTGGCCTTCTTAAAGAAAATACTCCATTCCCTGAATAGATACTTTTCTCTGTCTGTTTGGCTTCCTTAGACGGCTTTCCCTCCTCATCTCTGCCTCTTGGTTTTCCTGGGTTCTTTCAAGTCCCAGCTAAGGTCCTATCTCCTGCAGGAAGTCTTTCTGGATCAATTTTGCTAGCATGTTTCTCTCATGAGATTATAATTATTTTCCATTATTATTTCTTGAATTTAGAGAACTCTGAAAAGTAAAAAAAAATGAGTTTCTTTAGACCTTTTTCTTTTTTTTACTGAAGTGGAGAATGAGATGATAATAACAACATTCAGATAGTTCTTTAAGATTTACAAAGCACTTTACAAATACCCCATTTGATCCTCATAACAACTTTGGTAGGTAGGTGCTATTATTATCCTCATTTCACAGATGAGTAAATTGAGTCAGGCAGATGTTAAATGATTTGCCTATGATTACATAGCTAGTAAGTGTCTGAGATGGGATTTGAACTTAGATCTTCCTGAATCCAGGTCCACAATCTCTCCACTTCACTGCATAAGTTGTCAAAGTAGAAGTTCTTGTAGGCATGGTGCATTATACAGTTTGTCCAGTCAGTATAGTAACCAGAGAAACCTAGAAGACCAGGGGGGAATAGGCAGCATGTATGGCTATTTTAGGAATAATTATGCTGCCCTTCTTGCCATAGGGAGGCAGTATTTAGCTTAGGCAACTAGGGAGGGTAATTACCAGTGAGGTTGGAGGCAGGCCGGACACAAAACCCTGTTGGAGGTGTTTTCGGGGCTATTTAGTTGAACTATGTGAGAGGAACTAGTATGGGTGAGCCTCTAGTGGACAAGGAAGGATAGAGAGGCAGCTGTTGGTGGGAGCCAATCTTTTCCCCTTGCATTTGGTGTGGTAGGATGGATAACTGGCCAGAAAAGCAGCAAGAGCAGTTGATTGCGCTTTACATTTCACATCCAGGGCACTGAGTCTAAGCTATGAGGGCAAGCTCATCACTAGGGGTGGGATGTCAGCTCCCTGGAAGGGCAAGTCTGTGCTCCCATGGCAATTCAGATTTAGGCATCAGCTGCAGATTTGAATAAGCCTTTGATTGGCCTCCCCAACCTCCAGGGACCAGCTTGTCAGAAAGAACCCCAGATCTTACATACAAATAACTTTCCTATCTGTTATTTCATTTGATCCTCACAACAATTTTTTAAAAATAATTTTTATTTTTTAGAAAAGTTATCATGGTTACATGATTCATGTTTTTACTTTCCCCTTCAACTCCCTGACCTCTTCCCCACCCCACCATAGCCAACACACATTTCCACTGATTTTAACATGTGTCATCGATCAAGACCTATTTCCAAATTGTTGATAGTTGCATTGGTGTGGTAGTTTCAAGTCTACATCCCCAATCATGTCCGCCTCAACCCATGTGTTCAAACAGTTGCTTTTCTTCTGTGTTTCCACTCCTGTAGTTCTTCCTCTGAATGTGGGTAGCGTTCTTTTCCATAAGTCCCTCAGAACTGTCCTGGGTCATTGCATTGCTGCTAGTACAGAAGTCCATTACATTCTATTTTACCACAGTGTATTAGTCTCTGTGTGTAATGTTCTTCTGGCTCTGCTCCTTTCACTCGGCATCAATTCCTGGAGGTCTTTCCAGTTCACATGGAATTCCTCCAGTTTATTATTCCTTTGAGCACAATAGTAGTTCATCACCAGCATATACCACAATTTGTTCAGCCATTCCCCAGTTGAAGAACATACCCTCATTTTCCAGTTTTTTGCCACCACAAAAAGCATGGCTATAAATATTTTCATAAAAGTCTGTTTATCTATGATCTCTTTGGGGTACAAACCCAGCAATGGTATGGCTGGATCAAAGGGCAGGCAATCTCTTATTGCCCTTTGAGCATAGTTCCAAATTGCCAGCCAGAATGGTTGGATCAGTTCACAACTCCACCAGCAATGCATTAATGTCCCAATTTTGCCACATCGCCTCCAACATTCATTACTCTCCCCTGCTATCATTTTAGCCAATCTGCTAGGTGTGAGGTGATACTTCAGCATTGTTTTGATTTGCATTTCTCTAATTATTAGAGATTTTAGAACACTTTCTCATGTGATTATTTATACTTTTGATTTCTTTATTTAAAAATTGCCTATTCATGTCTCTTGCCCATTTATCAATTGGGGAATGGCTTGATTTTTTTTTATACAATTGGTTTAACTCCTTGTATATTTGAGTAATTAGACCCTTGTCAGAGTTTTTTGTTCTAAAGATTTTTTCCCAAATTGTTTTTTCTCTTCTGATTTTGGTTGCATTGTTTTTTTTTTTGTACAAAAGCTTTTTAATTTAGTATTATCAAAATCATTTATTTTACATTTTGTAATTTTTCTAACTCTTCCTTGGTTTTAAAAATCTTTCCTTTCCCAGAGATCTGACAAGTATACTATTCTGTGTTCACTTAATTTATTTATAGTTTCCCTCTTTATATTCAAGTCATTCACCCATTCTGAATTTATCTTGGTGTAGGGTGTGAGATGATGATCTAAACCTAATCTCTCCCATATTGTTTTCCATTTTTCTCAGCGGTTTTTGTCAAATAGTGGATATTTGTCCCCAAAGTTGGGCTCTTTGGGTTTATCATACACTGTCTTGCTGATGTCATTTACCCCAAGTCTATTCCACTGATCTTTCCTTCTGTCTCTTAGCCAGTACCATATTGTTTTGATGACCACTACTTCATAGTATAGTTTAATATCTGGTACTGCTAGGCCACCTTCCTTCACATTTTTTTTATTATTTCCCTTGATATTCTTTTTTATTATTTCCCTTCATATTCTCAATCTTTTTTTCTTCCAAATGAACTTTGTTATAGTTTTTTCTAATTCAGTAAAGAAGTTTTTTGGTAGTTTGATAGGTATGGCACTAAATAAGTAAATTAATTTGGGTAGAATGGTCATTTTTATTATGCTAGCTCATCCTACCCATGAGCACTCAATGTTTTTCCAATTGTTTAGATCTAGTTTTAATTGTTTGGAAACTGTTTTGTAGTTGTGTTCATATAATTCCTTTTTTTGTTTTGGTAGATAGATTCCTAAGTATTTTCTATTGTCTAGGGTGATTTTAAATGGTCTTTCTCTTTCTACCTTTTGCTGCTGTGATGTTTTGGAAATATATAGAAATGCTTATGATTTATGTGCATTTATTTTGTATCCTGCATCTTTGCTAAAGTTGTTGATTATTTCTACTAGCTTTTTAGTTGATTCTCTAGGATTTTTTAAGTAGACCATCATATCATCTGCAAAGAGTGATAGCTTATTCTCCTTATTACCTATTTTAATATCTTCAATTTCTTTTTCTTCTCTAATTGCTAATGCTAGTATTTCTAGTACAATGTTAAATAATAGAGGTGATAATAGGCATCCTTGTTTCATGCCTGATCTTAATTTATCCCCATTGCATATGATGCTTGTTGATGGTTTTAGATATATACTGTTTATATTCTTAGGAAAGGTCCTTCTATTCCTATTCTTTCTAGTGTTTTCAACAGGAATGGATGCTGTATTTTGTCAAAGGCTTTTTCAGCATCTATTGAGATAATCATGTGATTTTTGTTTCTTAGCTTGTTGATATGGTCAATTATGTGGATGGTTTTCCTAATGTTGAACCATTCTTGCATTCCTGGTATAAATCCCACCTGATCGTGGTGGATAATCCTCTTGATCACTTGCTGGAGTCTTTTGGTTATGTTCTATTTAAGATTTTTGCATCTATGTTCATTAGGGAGATTGGTCTGTAGTTTTCTTTCTCTGTTTTTGATCTACCTGGCTTTGGAATCAGTGCCATATTTGTGTCATAAAAGGAATTTGACAGGACTCCTTCTTTGCTTATATCAAATAATTTGTATAGTATTGGGGTTAGTTGTCCTTTGAATGTTTGATAGAATTCACTTGTGAATCCATCAGGCCCTGGTGATTTTTTCTTAGGGAATTCTTTGATGGCTTGTTCAATTTCTTTTTCTCATATGGGATTATTTAGGTATTCTATTTCTTCTGCTGTTAATCTAGGCAATTTATATTTTTGTAAATATTCATCCATATCACCTAGATTGCTATTTATTGCCATATAATTGGGCAAATAGTTTTTAATGATTGCCTTAATTTCCTCTTCATTAGAGGTGAGTTCTCCCTTTTCATCTTTGATACTGTTAATTTAGTTTTCTTCTTTCCTTTTTTTAATAGATTGACCAGTTCTTTGTCTATTTTATCTGTTTTTTTCAAAATACCAGCTTCTAGTCTTATTTACTAATTCAATAGTTCTTTTATGTTTGATTTTATTAATTTCTCCTTTGATTTTTAGTATTTCTAATTTAGTTTTTATCTGGGGATTTTTAATTTGCTTGCTTTCTAGTTTTTTAAGCTGTATCCCCAATTCATTAATCTCTGCCCTCCCTAATTTGTTAATACATGCACTCAAGGATATAAATTTCCCCCTGAGTACTGCCTTGGCTGCATCCCATAGAATTTAGTAGGATGTCTCATCATTGTCATTCTCTTCAATGAAATTGTTGATTGTTTTTATGATTCCTTCTTCTACTAACTGGTTTTGGAGAATCATATTATTTAATTTCCAATTGGTTTTTGATTTGCCTGTCCTGGTGCCCTTACTAATTATTGTTTTATTGCATTATGATCTGAGAAGGTTACATTTATTATTTCTGCTCTTTTGCATTTGTTTGCAATGTTTCTATATGTTTCTATGCCCTATAACATGGTCAATCTTTGTGAATGTGCCATGTGCAGCTGATAAGAAGGTATATTCCTTTTTGTCCCTACTTATTTTTCTCCACATACCAATTAAATCTAATTTTTCTAGGACTTCATTCACCTTTCTTATCTATTTTGCATTTGTTTGCAATGATTCTGTGCCCTATTACATGGTCAATCTTTGTGAATGTACCATGTGCAGCTGAAAAGAAGGTGTATTCCTTTTTGTCCCTATTTATTTTTCTCCACATATCAATTAAATCTAATTTTTCTAGGACTTCATTCACCTCTCTTACCTCTTCCTTATTTATTTTTTGGTTTGATTTATCTAGATCTGAAAGAGGAATATTTAGATCTCCCACTAGTATGGTTTTACTATCTATTTCCTTCTTGAGCTCTGCCAGTTTCTCCTTTATGAATTTGGATGCTATGCCATTTGGTGCATACATATTGAGCACTGTTATTTACTCATTGTCTATACTGCCTTTTATCAGGATGTAATAACCTTCCCTGTCTTTTTCAATCATATCTCTTTGTATTTGGGCTTTGTCAGAAATCATGATCAACATTCCTGCCTTCTTTTTCCTCATTTGAAGACCAAAAGATTTTGCTCCTGCCCTTTACCTTAAACTTGTGTAGGTCCACCTCCCTCATATGTGTTTTTTGTAGATAACATATGGTAGGATTTTGGTTTCTAATCCACTCTGCTATTTGCTTCCATTTTATGAGCCAGTTCATCCCAATCACATTCAGAGTTATAATTATCAGTTGTGTATTCCCCAACATTTTGGTATCCTCTCCTAGTTCTACCCCTTCTTCTTATGCTATTTCCTTTTAAACCAGCAACCCTTGTCTCTTCCCTTGATTTATTTCCATTTCTACCCCCTCCCTTATTATTCCCCTCTATTTATTTTTAAGGCCTAATGAATTCTCTCCCCCTTCTCCTCCCCTCCCTTTTTTGATCTCCCCACTTCCCTGCTCCCCTTGGTTAACACTTCTGACTTTCTCAGTAGGGTTAGATAGAGTTCTGTATCCCAAAGGATATAGATAGTCTTCCCTCTCAGGGCTAATTCCACTGAGAGTAAGGTTTAAATATTACCTCTTAATGCTCTCTTCCTCTCCTTCTTATAATAGTATTCATCCCCTCCCCTCCCCATGCCCTCTTTGTGTGGTATAGAATATCCTTTTTTCTTGTTCATTCAAGTTTCTGTTGGTGCCATCTACTATTCACCCCCCCCCTTTCCCACCCACCCCAATATCATCTTAGACCATTTAGTACTCCAACATCTTCCTATTAATAATTCTTCTAATTACCATAATAGTGAATATTATAATAGTGAATAGAATTTACTACAGAGAATTACACATAATATTTCTCCATATATGAATACAAATAATTAGGTCTTATTGAAGCCCTTAAAGAGGCAAATTTAAAAATAAAAGTTTTCTTTCTTTCCCCTCTGTTTCTTATTTACCTTTTTATGTTTCTCTTGATTTCTGTGGTTGGCTATCGAACTTTCCATTTAGTCCTGCTCTTTTCTGTGCAAATACTTGGAAATCTATCTTGTTGACTGCCCATACTTTCCCCTGGAAGTATATAGTCAGTTTTGATGGGTAGGTGATCCTTGGTTGTAGATCCAGTTCTCTTGCCTTTCTGAATATCATATTCCAAACCTTGTGGTCTTTCAGTGTGGAGGCTGCCAGCTCCTGTGTGATCCTGATTGGTGCTCCTTGATATCTGAATTGTCTCTTTCTGGCTTCTTGTAAAAATTTTTCTTTTACTTGGGAGCTCTTGAATTTGGCTATTATATTCCTGGGGGTTGTATTTTCAGGGTTTAGTGTAGAGGGTGATCTATGGATCCTTTCAATGTCTATATTACCCTCTTGTTGTAGAACTTCAGGGCAGTTTTGCTGAATAATTTCTTGTAGTATGGAGTCCAAATTTCTATTAATTTCTGCCTTTTCAGGAAGACCAATGACTCTTACATTGTCTCTTCTAGACCTGTTTTCTTGATCTGTCAATTTCTCAGTGAGGTATTTCATGTTTCCTTCTATTTTAACAGTCTTTTGACTTTGTTTTATTTGTTCTTGCTGTCTTGAGAGATCATTGGCTTCTACTTACCCAATTCTGGTCTTTAGAGACTGGTTTTCTGTTATAATCTTATGATTTTCCTTTTTGTTTTGGTCCATCCTATTTTCCAGCTGTTTAATTTTGGTTTCCAATTGGGAATTTCTGTATTTTAACCTGTTAATTTCCTTTTGAGCTATTTCCCACTTTTCTCACCAAATCTCTTCCATATTTCTCTTGATCTCAGATTTGAAATCTTCTAGAGCTTGTGACCAATTTTCATTTTTTTGGGAAGGTTTGGATTGTTTGTTCTCCTCTGCTATTTGCTCTGTTGTCTGGATTTTTTCTGTGTAAAAGTTGTTGAGTGTTAAAGATTTCTTGTTGATCTTTCTCTTTTGGGGTTCTTGTGACTGGCTTGCCATTGTTAGCCTGGTGCCCTCTCAGGTTTATCCTCACGCCTAGGGTCTGTCTGAGCTCTTTAGGCTCCTGAGGTCTCAGGTCTAGTTGTTCTCAGGGTCAAGCCTCCTGGTGGTCCCCTTGCTTGTTCCTCTGCCCGAAGCTCCTTTAACAGTCTCAGGGTGCTGCTTCCACAGTCATGCACCCCTCTATACCCAAGGTCCACACCTGTGCTCAGGATCCGCATCCATGCTTGCACTCAAGGTCTGTGCTCAAAGTCTGCACACTCTTTAGCCTCTTGGGGTCTTAAGTCTTGCTGCTCTCAGGGGCAAGCCCTACTGATCCTAGCTACCAAGGACTTAATTGATGCCTCAACCTTGCTCTAACTCTTGTGAGCTGGCTTTGGCCCTCTAGGTTATGTTGGGGTGAAGGGGTTGCTCAGCTTGAGTTTTAGTGGGAGCTGTTTCACCCCTTTATAGCATGGAAATGCTCCGATCCCACGTACCTTCAATGCTTTGCCCTATTGTGAGGTCCCTTCGTTTGTCTGGATTTGTTTTTATGTCCTCTAGAGGAGTCCTATATGTGTGGGTTAGGAGAGGTTAAGCAGCTGCTTTTTACTCTGCTGCCATTTTAACCCAGAAAAAAATTATCTCTTTTCATAACAACTTTTTTTTTAACATTTATTAATATTCATTTTTAACATGGTTACATGATTCATGCTCCACTTTTCCCCTTCAACCCCCGCCCCCGCACCCC
>NC_058132.1:602384876-602436267 GCF_016433145.1 Gracilinanus agilis | reverse complement strand
TCTTTCTTTCTTTCTTTCTTTCTTTCTTTCTTTCTTTCTTTCTATCTTTCTTTCTTAACAGGCTTAAATGACTTGCCCATGATCATATACAATGTCTGAGGCCAAATTTGAATTCAGAAAGATAAGTCTTCTTGATTTCAGTCCTGGCACTCTATCCACTGCACCACCTAAACTCTCTATATTAAGAAATCAACAATCCTTTCTTAGTCACCATTTTCATTTGAATTAATTTCAATGCATAACATATCATTATTATTCAGCTGGTTCTCCTCCATCCTAATCAGAATTATTTGTCCATTTATTCTCGTTTAATACCCCCCCCCTTTATTTGGTTATAGTTACTGTTCCCTTCTTTTTAAAATTTGCTTTATGCTATTTCATGTAGGTCTTTCCTGATTTCTCTATATTTTTTATAATTAAGTTTTAATTTATTATAGTTTTCAATGTCATGAATGTATAACTTAATCGTCTCCCTATTGTTAGACATTTAGATTACTTTTAGGTTTTTGCGCTTGTATATAAGACCACTATTAGAAACTTCCTCCTTTCTGACATAGTATATTTATGCTTTTGGAAAACTCTTACTCTTAAAAATTTAATAGAGAACTTTAAGTTTCTGAATCCTTGATTGATTTCTCATACCTCTCTTGGGTCAAACAAAAAACAATGCAGTCTTACTTCATCCTGGAAGGATCCATGGCAATTGTCATTATTGATGTTGTTCAGTTATGTCTGACTCTTTGTGACCCCATTTGGGATTTTCTTGTTAAGGGTAATGGAATGGTTTGTCATTTCCTTCTCCAGCCCGTTTTACATATGAGGAAACTGAAGCAAATAGGGTTAAACCTCTTGCCTAGGGTCATGTGGCTAGTAAGTGTCTGAAGCCAGATTTGAACTTAGCAAGATGAGTCTTTCTGACTCTAGGCCTGGTACTCTATTCACTTCACCACCTAGCTGCCCCCAGGCAGTTAGTATTTTCTATATTTTACAGATAAGGATCTTATTCATAGAGTTTGAGATTTGCCTTAGGTCATATGACTGATAATTAGCCAGGCCTGGATTCTAGGTCTTCTTATTCCATTCAGGTGCCCTTTCTACCAGATGTGGTTGGGTAAAATGTCTTTATGTACATACTGAATTAAGTTACAAATAGGGCTAGGAGTAGATCTCAGATCTGATTCCCCCCCCTTCTGCTCATAAGAAACTGGTATCTCCCATTTAGACACAGTGTCTCAGTACCTCACTAAATCACTGTCAAGACAGAATCAGGAAAAATCTACTTCAGGCCAAAGGCTAGTAATTGAGAAAAGTCTGTGTTTGTCAAACTGGAAATAGCTGAGACTCTGCCCTGATCCCTCCTCCCCAGTAACCGTCCATTCTAGCACTGCTGAACCATTCACAGGGAGGCATAGGGGCCATCAGCTCTGTAATTTTTTTTTCCTGATTGTACAGTGATGTTTGGGAAATCCTCAGCATGTTGCTAAGTGAAAACTTTGTAGATCTCCATAGATTGAGCAGATACAAAATAGATGGGGGTGGATCAGGATTACGTTTTCATCAATAACAGGGGCCTATTTCCTACACTGACCCTTGCTGATTCACTCAGATACAAAATCAGACTTGACTCTCACCCTGAATCCCAGAACTCTGCCTTTTCTTCCCTCTTCACATAGGAAGAAGACAATTCATATATTTCTGGCTTGTTTCCTTCAGGCTAGGTTCTCTCAGAGTACAAGTTGCATGTATCTTAAAGAATAGTCCATCTATCAACTAATTTTCTTTTGTTGGCTGCAATAAGAGCCAAGGTTCCTCTATCCTTGCAATGACAATTTTATCAGCATGCACAGGGTCAATAGATAGGGCTTCAAGTCTTCAAGAGATCAAATTCCAGAGAAAGATGCTACCTGTTCTCTTAGATACAATCCAAAGAAGGTGGAGATCCCTTCTTGCAGTCATGTTACTATTGTTGTGAGGGAGATCAATTAGTAATTAATTATTAAGGTTGACCTAACAGGAAGGGCTGGAGCTGGAGCATTCCAAGATGGAATGAAGGAGCAGGAAGTAGTGGCTTGTGCCTCGAGAGAGACTCCATTAGGTGTTGGCATAAACTGTTGCTAGCCCTGGGAGATCTGAGCCTGCATCCTGGTTTCACTGGGATCCTGTGTGGTGGTAGCATCTAGCAAGGGGACAATACCTACAGAGCAGCACCAGGTGGAGGAGGAGTTTGGGATCTGGTGGACAGCATCTCAAGCACACTTACTCTACTTGGGTACCTTGGACCACCTTGGCTTTTGGCATCCTGAGATCATCTGTGGATTACCATGAGAAACCCTCAAAGCCACCCACAGGTCCCTTGGCTGTGCTGGTCAAGCCTGGCTGGAACCAGGTTTGAAGCAGCCCCCCAGAGACTCCAGAACAGCTCCTTTATGCCCAGCCTGGCCTAGGTCAATTAGTATTAGAGAAGTTAAGTCCTCCCCCTTACCCTGTGGTTTTGCCCATTAGGTTTTAGTGTAGAATTCCCTATCCCACCTTTATTTTAGTTAAACATAATTAAACCTGTTAAAACTTTTACCTTGCCTATTGGTTCCAAGAACTCTGGCCTAGTGGTGAGCTGGTGACAGTTGGTGACGTTCTTGTCATTTATCAGCAGCTTAGCTGTGACCTCGGGTCTTCCTACCTGGTCCAGTCTCTCCTACAAACCAATGTGTGTACCCACAACCATTTAGATTATATGGTAACATCCCCGGTGCCTCCATATATCCATTATTTTTCACACTATTAATTGCTAATTGCAATTATAACTTAGATCATTAAAAGAACAGACATTTATTAAACACCTACTTTGTGCCAGGCACTATCCTAGGTCCTGAACATATAAAGACAATTGAAGCAGGATCTGAGAGAGCTTCCTTTCTATTAGAAGAAACTATATGTACATAAATAGCAAATGCATAGAAAGCAATTTGGGTGGGGGAAGAAGTCACTAGTGTCTGGGGAGGGGGGCATTAAGGAAAGGTTTCATGAAGAAGGTGATACTCGAGCTGAGTCTGAAGGAAATGGGATTCCCAGAGACAGAAAAGAAGAGCTATTGTATTTTTTGGCATTAAGGACAACAATTGAAAAGAATCAAAGATGGAATAAGAAGTCTCATGTAAAGAATAGCAACAAGCTTGGTTTGGCTACGCTTTATAGTATATGTACAAATCCTGGGAATATAGGTTGGAGGCAGATTATGAAAGATTTTAAATGGTAAACAAAGGAATTTATATATATATTTTTAGAGAAAATGAGGAGCCACAGGAATTAATTGAGTGGGATGGTGACAATAGTCCTATCTGGACTTTAGGAAAATCACTTTGGATTGTCATGAGAAGAAACCTCAAGAATAGAGACCAATTAGATGGCTTTTAAAATAGTCCTAGTGAGAGATGATATGGATGGTACTGAGGTAAATTGAGAGGAGGCAATGAATACAAGAGATGTATTATAGTTCCCCTTACGCTTTTTTGAGACTTAGTCCCTTAGAAATTTGTCATTCACATATTGAATCTAACCAAGTTTTCTCTGTTTTAATCAGCAAATATATGCCAGGCACTGTGCCAAGCACTGAGCGTACAAAGAGAAGCAGAAGACAGTTCCTGCTTTCGGGGAGCTCAAATCCTAATGGGGAAGGCAACATGCCAGCAACTGAATACAAGCAAGCTGTACAGAGGATAAACTGGAAATAATAAGCAGAGGGGGAGGGAAGGCACTGGAATTTGCTATAAGGGAGGGCACAGGAATCCAGAACACAGCACACTTATCATTCATAAGCTTTCTAGACCTGGATTCTAATAAATACTGATTCTCTTGTCCCCAAGCATGAGTACTCTAGGACATTCCTTCTTCTCCTGATGACATATGAAAACTGTCTCATTTCATATCCTCATATGAAATTGCTAAGACTCTCAACATACCCACAGAATGTACACATTCCTTCCTCTGTTCTCTTTTTCTTTTTGTTTAAATGACTTTCCTGAATGCCCACTCCATCCTTAGATCTCATTTCACACTTCTTCCTTCACACCCCCAAAGGAGCTAGCTTCTGCCACCATTACTTTCTTGGATACCAGGTATGAAAGAATCTCTAACACTTCTAAAATAAGCCTGGAGACCAATTGTCAGCTGCAGGCAGAGGAATGTCCCTGAAGTATTGGCTGCACAGTTGAACCCCTTTTGACAACAAAGATTTTAACACAAGGGCTTGGGAGCCCTCTCTAATACCTCCTTTCCCCCTATGTATTCTTTCTCTCAAGGAAGAACATACCCTCAAGCACCTATCTTGAGTACAGTGAAACTCATAGGAAGGAGATAGGCATTTGTAAGGCAATGTAATAAATGAAGTATTTATCAGTCCTTACTGTAGCTAACATCTCAGAGCTGTGTAATTGGAATTTGGGAAATGCCATTTAAAAGTATATATATATTTTCTATGGACACGTGGGGACCTTAAAAACTACATTTCCCGTGGTCCAATGGGTTTCCTGTTTTGGATTACGTATTCAAGGTGAGGGACTGTTTTAAATAGGGGGAAGTGACTTGGAACTTCCTCTTTAGCTACCTGGGCGCGAGGAGGTAACAATAATGGCTGGGGCGGCAGTTTTGAATTCTTACAAGCCCATGGTTTAATGATTTTACCAGCATGGCCATGGCTTTAATTAAAATACTAATTTATATTATTATATCAGTCTTTATCATTTTTAATTGTAACAGAGCTTCATAGTTCACCAGGTACTTTCACTACTACAACTATGTGAGATAGGTAGTTTACATATTGTTATCTCCATTTTCACAAATATGGAAACTGATTCTTAGCATCCTGGGATCATATATCTAGAGCTGGAAAGGACTTTGGCCATTTTGTCCAAATCTGTTATTTTGGGGATGAGTAAACTGAGACATGGGGGAAATTTTAATTTGCCTAAGATCCTGAAAGTAGTAAACATCAAAGTAGAGATTGGAACCCAAGTTCTTTGACTCCCAAGCCAGTCCTCTTTCCACCCTACTTTCATGGGGGAAAGTGGTAGAGCTGGGACTCCATTTTGATTATTACTCCAAAGCTAGGAATCTTTTGTACAACTTCTTATGAAAAAAAGTAATTATAAACATTATAGCTGCCCATAGAAAGGAAGCATTTATCTCTTCTAGGGAAGAGATAAAGAAGAAAATAGTGGCGATAAAAGCAAATCTATTGGAACTATGCATAAATTGTAGGTTTTGACTGATGTAGGAGTATGGGAAAGGGGGCTCCATGGAGTGATATTAAAATGGTATTATTGAACTCAGGAGTCACAGCAGAATCCCAATGAGATATCTAGTATACTTTGAGTGACTCTTTCTGAACTCTGAAGTGAAAGGCTCTGGGCCCTAAGACTTCATCATCAGGAAAGTGAGTTCTTAGGTGACTGTGTCCTTTTATGCTGGAGAGAATAGTAAGAATTGGATTAGGATTTGATTATAATACCCTTAGAGGGAAAGCTAAGAAAGTGCAGTGGATAGAGTACTGGGCCATGAATCAGGAAGACTCATCTTCATGAGTTCCAATCTGGCCCCAGAGATTTACTAGTTGTGTGACCTAGGGCAAGTCACTTAACTCTATTTGCCTCAGTTCTTCATCTGTAAAATGAGCTGGAGTAGGAAATGGTAAACCACTCCAGTATCTCTTCCAGGAAAATCCCAAATGAGGTCATGGAGAGTCAGACATGATTGAAAAATGACTAAACAGCAAGGAGCCTATAAAGAAGTTGTATCCATTTGTACATGCAGGGAAAAGGATAATTTTATTTTGATTTATCCCATTATTTACATTATTTTTATGCCATAATTAAATTGTTTTTTGCTATTGGATTGGTGACCCTTCACTAATAATAATATTAATAGAGTTGTACTGGTAGGGGCTCCAGCTGTGATTTGCATAATTAATTACTCAGTCTCACTAGCATTGGGGAAAGAAGCAAGAAATCTGACTTTATGGAGATCCAGTTGTTATTCTTCTTTTGAGATAACTCTCTTACATATATATCATGTAATATTGAATATTATAGTTATTGGTATTGGTGAATTTTCCTCTAACTAGAATGGAAGCTTCTTTATTCTGGTCACGTTATTGCCTTCCTTCAGCCTCACTAATACACATCCCTCCTATGTGCTTAAACAGCATTCTATCTTTTGTGTTGCTATGTTTATAACCTCTTTGATTACAACTATTTATAGATAAGCTAGGTCTGCCCTTCTCTGTTCCTCAGGGGGGAGCAGGTTGGATGAAAATAGCTAAGCTTAGCTTCCTATCTCCCCCAGCACCTAGCACAGTGCTCTGTGTACAGCTAGAACTTAAAAAATATGTTGAATTATATTAGTAGAATGTATCCAGATTATTGAGGGATTTAAAAATCAGCAGACTTAAGATAGATAGACATGATATTTATTAAGTACATTATTATATGCCAGGCACTGTGCCAAGAGCAAGGGATACAAATATAAGCAAACAATTCAGTCCCTACCCTAATGGAGTTTATATTCTAGTGGGGGAAGATCATATAAGGAGCTGTAAGGAGTTAGGGAAGGGGAAGAATACCTGGGAGAAGGTAAGGTAGTAGAATCAGAGAACTCTAGATAATGAGTCAAACCAGAAGTGAGGTTCCCCCGCCCCAATGGCAATATATGCTAGCAAGTCATTAATCAGGAGAACAGGAGGTCTCCAGGTAGAGTTTTCTGTAGGGTGGCACAGAGGGGGAGGTTTGAAAAGCTTGGACTTCATGTAGCTGGGAGAAATATCCAATAAAGTTCTTCAGCAGGAACAAACCATGAAGAAATTAGTTCTTTTCATTCATATATTATAAAATTTTCAGCCATTCCCCAATTGTTGGCCACCATCTTATTTTCATGACAAAAAAGAACTACGATAATGGGTCTTTTTCTTCTTTCTTTGATCTCTTTGGGGGTAATGGATCAAAGAATAGATACAGTTTAATAAAATTTGGGGCATAGTTCCAATTTATATTGTACCATAAGAAATGACAAAAGGAGTGATTTCAGGAAAACGGGGCAGAGTAAGGTGAGAGAAAGCAATCTTTACAATAGCAACAACAGTGTAGAAACATAAAACTTTGAAAGACAACTCTGAGTAACAGTGCAATGACCAACTACAATTCCAAAGGACTGATAATGAAGAAGGCTTTTTCTTGTTTTTCCATCATGGAGTGATGTCTTGATTCAAGAATAAATTGGATTTCAGGGGGCAGAGTTGCACAAATTTGGTAGCTTCACTTTCTTCTAGTCACTGAAGTCCAGTGGCAAGACAAAGCCAGGATGATTGGTGATGACTCTGGGGTGCAAAGGATGACCTTGGAGTCTTGGAATATGGATGATGTTGGTTGGTATCTTTGATGTCTGACCAAGCTCTAAGCACTCCACAGTGCTTGCTTCAGCTGTCATCATGGCCATTGGAACAAATTTTCTCATCTTCCTATTCTGCCAGAGGAAGTCTTCATATGGTTGGGGTATACATCCCCCTAACTCAAGGGCAGGTTTGAGGCCTATTGGTTATCCTCAGTCTGATTTAACCTGCTTGTTGAGACTGTTTTACTGGGATGAGGCTGCTGTGCATACTATAGCTTCTTGGAGTTACAGGTGAAAGATGAGTGACAGATGGACACAAAAGGGAGATGAGCAGCCCTGAAAAGGGCTTTTTAAGTTTTATCACCAGAGTGCTAGTCCTCTATGGATACCCCAACAAGAAAATGGCTATTTACTTTCTGATAGAGAAGTGATGGACTCTCTATATGCCAAGTGATACATACATTTTTGCATATGGCCAAATTAAGAATTTATTTTAGTTGATTATGCATACTTATTAAGGGTAGCTAGGTGGCAAAGTGGAGAGAATGCTGAGCCTGGAGCTGGGAAGGCTTATCTTACAGAGTTCAAATCTGGCTTCAGACACTTACTAGCTGTGTGATTCTGGATAAGTCAAATAACCCTGTTTGCCTCAGTCTCCCCATCTGTAAAATGAGCTGGAGAAGTAAATGGCAAACAACTCCAGTATCTTCAACAAGAAAACCCCAAACTGGGTCATGAAGAGTTGGACCAAACAGAACAAAGACAACAATTTATATTTAAATAAAGGACTTTGTTTTTACTTTTTCTTTTTCTTTCTTAATGTGTAGGCAGGTGCAAGGGAGACAAAAAGAAATGCTTGTTAATGGAAAAAATAAAGCTTTATTTAAAAAGAAAAAGAAAGCAGAGCTTTAGAAAGATTAGTCTGGCAGTTGGCAGAGTGGATTAGGGGAGGTGTGGACTTATTTACTGATGAGTATTTACTGAGACAGACTAGTTTAGGAGAAAGTTATTATTGATTTCCCTGGATTTAAACATCTCTCTTTAGTTTGTTCCTAGTTTAGAGATCCATTTTCCTGGATACCCAAGAAATCTCCATATCCAAACCATTTCCTCTCTGAGCTACTGAAGAAATCTGACTTGACCAGAATTTAAATTCTCATCTGAACTTTTTTACTACTTGCTCTGAGGAGTGATTTTATTGATGTAGATTCCCCCATATCACAATACATCCATCACTTTTCATCCTATTTGACTTTTGTTTATATTCTCCAGTAAATTTTACCCAAGGGGTGCATGTATCATTTTGATGGACTTCCTTAAGGTCTCTTGTCTTTGTATGGATAACAAAGGAGCATGCCAGCTGTTCTTTGGGTATCCTTTGCATCTACAATTTGATTGGCCCACTTTATCCATTATGCATTTCTCTAATGATATTCCTTATGATGTTCCTCTTCAGTTCCAACAAAACTTTTTTAGTAACTAAGTTAAATTTATTTTCTCTGGTTTTCTTGTTAATTTATCCCTTTTATCCATAAACCTGTGGTTTTGTTGGTACAGAAAATTCCTAGTGATGAATCTTCCCCTACCAATGCAGATTTAAACTGGTTGTGTAATTTATAGTTTTAGAGAGATGCTTGGGTCATTGAGAGGTTGTGTCTTGCCCAGGATCACATAGCCAGTATGTATCAGAGGTAGGACTTGTACTTCTGAGTCTTTCTGCTTTGGAAGCTAGGTTTCTAGCCAATATGCTCTGGCTAACTTTCTAGTTTCCCTTTTTAATCCCCCCCAAAATTACCTACTGTTCCTAGAGGAAAAATAAAAGGCAGTCTTGGTTTATTCATAAGCAGCTAGAAAATATGAATACATGAAAATAAACACAATGACTCAGAAGTTCTGTTCCTGTTCAGATACATAGAAGGAATAGGATGAGGAAGAAGCAGGATGTTAGGTGGCACAATGTATAGAGTGCCAGGGCCTAGAATAAGGGAGACCTAAGTTCAAATATGGCCTCAGACACTTCATAGTTGTGTGACCTTAGGCAAGTCACTTAACATCTTCTTGTCTTAGTTTCCCCATCTGCAAAATGGGGATAATAGCACCCGCCCCCTGAAATTGTTTTGAGGAACAAGTGAAATAATAATTGTAAAACACAGTTCCTGGAATATAGTAAACATTATATAAATGTTAACCATTATTTTTATTATCAAGCAACCTTAGTACTAAAGTTCTAGGGAAGTGGTAGATCAGAGTCTAAGAAAGAAAGACAGATGCTATTGCCTAGTTCATTGTATTTCTTGGTCATCCACAGGGAGAAATGAGCAGAGAGAACCCTAATTTCCTGCAGGACTTGGCTATCTTTTTTCCTTGAGCCATTCAGATTTCTGAGCAGGGTTCCCATGTACCCTGTCCAAAGACAAATTTCCTATCTCTAGAAAAGGGTAAAAAAGGCTTTGTTATCCCTACATCTTCTCATCATGGTTTTTCCTCTCTTGGGTGTTAGGTTGGGCTGGGAGAGAATGAGAATAAATATTCATTGAGATTAGCAAAGGTGATGAAATGTCTAGAAATAGTCTATAGTCCCATATGATTTCATCTCTTTATCTCCTGGGAGACATATGTGGGAAGCAGTCTATCACCTACTCCAAACATTTAGTAAAGTCAAATATAAAAGACCCCTCAGTCAGCAACATTTAGTGACTGAGGGGTATGCAGTATTCCAGAAGTGGAAGCAAATTTCCTGATTGCCTTTGGAAAGCTACTTGTAATGTCTGAAACTTTCACAAGTGCTAGAGTTTTCTCATTTAGGATAGATGGAAGAATCCCTGCTGCTCAGTTAAATTCCACCCTCCCCCTTACCTCTAATACAACATAGTGTGGCTCCAAGTCTTTTCAAGCTATGACTTTTGCTTAGGATGTAGCAATAGGCTTTATAATCCTAAGGTTTAAACTGGATCTAAATAGATGATGCTATTTCTGAATATTTCCAATGCAAGAGTATAGACCCTTTTTGTGTAATGTGTTCTTTGTCAGCCTGGTGAAACCTATGGACCTTTTCTTAGAATAATGTTCTTTTTTAAAACTCTTACTTTCCATCTTAGAATCAATACTTTGTATTAGTTGAAAGGCAGAAAAGCAGTAAGGGTTAGGTAATGGGGGTTAAGTGACTTGCGCAGGGTCACACAGCTAGGAAGTGTCTGAGATGAGAATTGAACCTAGGACCTTCTCTCTCTAGACTTGGCTCTTTGTCCACTGAGTGACCTAGCTGCTCCCTGAATAATTCTTTTTTAAAAAAATCATAATTGAAGGAAATGCTAAATTTTATTTAGAGTTTATTGAAAATAAAGATGTAATTTTTGTAATTCAAAATCAACCTCCCCAGGTTATGAACCTCCACTCTAATGGTTGAAGCTCATCAGCCTAAAAGCATCTGCTAAATTCATGTTTAGCAACAATGATCACAATACAACAATTCCCCAGAAATTGGCAGAATACGTGTCTCACATCATTTTTGTCTCTGTCAACCACCCTTACCAGTTTTACTTGAGTGTCTCTAGTGCAGGAAACACAAGTACAGAGGAGATTTAGAATGTCTCTCCAACGGAGAGGTGAGGGTGGTTGGGAGGACTGATGGGATGTATTTGAGTTGATTATTTCACAGAGAAGTGCTTCCTGAAAATGTTTTATTTTCATTTAATCTGCCTTATGAAATATGTGGGAGATCTAAAACATAAAACATTGGTTGTAATGAAGGAAGTTTCCTCACTATAGAAGCAGTAGCAGGAGGTAGGCATCTCACTCATTCCAATAAATAGCAGTTGTTTCAGATCACCAGTTCTCTTCAGTGTTTCAGCATTCCTGGGATGCAAAGCAGTGTCTTCTGGACCTTTTTTTTTTCTTACTGGCAAGTCATTAACACTCCATTCCCTCCATAGCTTGAACTATGACCCTATAAAGCAGCCCAAGGAGCAGCAATAAATGGATTTGAAGTCCTCAGGTCCTAAAGGCTTGGGAAATGTTAGCTTAGGAAATGTGTGTGTGTGTGTGTGTGTTTGTGTGTGTGTGTGTATGTGTGAGTGTGTGAAGTATTCTCTCATGGGTTCAATGATTATTTCCATGAATATGATTCCCAGACCTTTATATTCAACCCTAACCTCTTTCCTCAGATCTCCTCTCCTATCACAACTGCCTTTGAGACATTTCAAAGCTTATTTTATAGATGTTTCAAACTGAACATGTTCAAAACAGAACTAATTATCTGTCCTCCCAAGCACTTCCATTTCCCCAGCTTTCTTATTACTATTGAGGGTACCATTATCCTCCCAATCACCTAGACCAGTGATGGTGAACTTTTTAAAGACCATGTGCCATACCCCAGACCATGCCCCCCCTTTACCCCACACAGGGGAGGAAGAAAGTGCTCCCACTGGGCTGCTGGGCAGAGGTGCCAGTGATGTGAAAAAAATTCCTCACACATGGTGGAGAGAGGGAAGGGAGCAGCTTTGCAGAAGTCCTTTTGCCTTTCTAGTAACAAACTATCAGGGGATGGTGCATGTGCCCACAGAGAGTACTCTGTGTGCCCTCTTTGGCATGTGTGCCATAGGTTCACCACCATGGACCTAGACTTACAACCTCAGGGTTACCTTCCATTCTTCACTTCAATAGACCCTATATATTAAATTTATTGTCAAGCCTTATCATTTCTATCCTTACAGTATCTCTCATATATATCCCCTTCATTCCACTCAGATATCTACCAGCCTTGGTTCAGGAACAAACTTTACATCATATCTGGACTACTTTAATAGCTTTCTCATAGGTTCCCCTGTTTCAAGTTCCTTCCTATTCAACTCATCCTTCACTCATTTGCTAAAGTAATTTACCTGAAATGCAAGTCTGACCTTGTTACAAGTCTGACCTGCACTCCACGAATGCCACTGGCTCCCTATAACAACCAGGACCAAAAATAAAGTCTTCTATTTGACTTTTAAAGTTCTTCACAATTTGGTACCTTCCTGGCCCAGGAGTAAGGGATTAAGTAGAAGGGACTAAGGATAAGAAGACTGGAAAGGTAGTTTTTTTTTATCAAAATAAAAGGGAACATGGAGGAGAGTAAAGGGTAAGCAGATGACCAGTTATTATTCTTTCTGTTGGATTTTCATTGACTAATTCATCTAGGGCTTAATTTTATCCTTTCTCTTTTTTCCCTAGACTGATGGTTTCATTGGCATAGGAAATTCTTAGTAATAAAACTTTCTTAAGAATGCAGATTGAGATTTGCTTGCTTGGTTGAAGACTACCAGTCTTACACTTCACATCCTTCCATTCCCTGTGTGGTCCAGTTACACTGGCCTCTTTGCATTTCTTGCACAGGACATGCCATTTCCTGGCTGCACATTTTCTATACCTGGAATAATCTCCTTCCTAATCTCTGCCTTCTGGCTTCTCTAGAATCCTTCAACATAGCTCAATTCTCACCTTCTGCATGTGGTATTTCCTCATCACTCTCCTTCCCTCAGCCAGTTCTTCCCTTTTGAGATTCCCATTTATACTGTATTTTTCTTGTATTAGCCTAGTTATTTATGCATTATTTCCCTATTAGAATGTGAATTTATCAAAGGAAGGGAACACAAGGTTGTCTTTTTTTGTATTCCTTAGCACAGTGTCTGGCATGTAGTGAGGGTCTAATCAATTCTTGTTAACTAACTGATACTTAATTTAATACCTTGCTCTTACCTTACATTTTGATTTACATATATGTCTTTTTATTATTTGATAAAATATGATTAATTATGACCTGGATGAGAGACATCCTGTGGAAAATCGGGGCTCATGAGCTGTGGATGGATACAGACTGAGTTAGACAAGGTGGAAAGGAGGGTGTAGACCCTGAATTAGAGGGCCTGAAAGCTTCTGTAGTAATGTATATTAAAGTCACATTCTACTTGCCCTTCTCCCCAATCTGTTCTTAATCAGGTAAATCAGATACATTCTGAAAAGGTTCCTTTTCTTCAAAAACTCTCAGCAATATTCCCACAGCCTCCATAGCACTTGGGATATATCTCCTCCTCCTTCTCTTCCTCCTCCTCCTCCTCCTCCTTCTCCTTCTTCTCCTTCTCCTTCTTCTTTATCAAATGTTCATTGAAATGGGAAAAATCACTCTGGTCTCCATTTAATCTTAATTTAACTTCTGTTGCTGCTTTACATTGAGAGATGAAGTCTAATAAAAAACACATATAGTTGTTTGAGGAATTGCTTTCATTTCCTGTGGTTGACCTCTTTAAATATTAGTTTCTTCCCTCCACAGGTGCAAAGAATTATGTAAGTGAATCATGAACCAAAGACAGTCATTGGGTGGAAATATACAGGGCTGATTTGTAAAGATCAGTCCCACTGGTCTTAAAGAAATTCCTGAAACAGAGAGTTCTTCCTTTAAATGTGTCAGTTCTAGGGCAATTTGTTAACCCTGGGAAGGCCATTGAGAGCTACCTGCTGTAAGAGGGATTTCCTGTCTAAGCAACTGCCACTTAAAGTGGATAAAGCTTCCTTAATCTGAGAGTAATGCCTATCAGAATCATAGGGCTGGTGACTGATAGAAGGGGTTATCTGCTCTATCCTTTTGCTCTTTGCCCACACACAGTAGAACCCTGAGACCATCCTAGACCAAAGAGAAGCTATTCTGCCTTTTGAAAGGCAGTCAGAGAAGTTCATTCATTCCATAAAGTCTAATTTTCAGTGTTCAAAAACTTTCCTTTCTGTCTTTAACTTCAGTCTATTAGTTTGCCTTTTAAATCTGTTTTCTGTTTGTTCTTCTATGGAGAGGAGTACACAGCCTTACTTTTTCAGCCCCATCTCCACCCTTTTTTTCTGCCTTCATCAATGATTTCTTCTCTGCCTTTGTTGATTTAGGCATGAGGTATCTACTCAGTAAACCAGATTGGAAGGGGGTACGCTTGCTAATGTACTTCTGAAAGTCATATGAATTGAAAATGCTTTCCCCCTGAGGATAAAGGTGGAAAATCATCCACCTGGTTTCTCAAAGGGAAAAAATAAGGTTGTTGCCTCTAGCTTTTTCTCCAGGAACTTCAAAACCTGACAAGCTTGTTTGGAGAAAAGAGTCTTTATTCTCACACCTTGTTAGTTTTCTGCATCTTTCAATTTGCAGTTCTTAGGCATATTAGGATAGGCACTGACCTGTGATTTCACTGGTAAAAGGAACTCTCGGATAAAGAAACTCTTTCTATGATATAGGATGGCAACTGCCTAGCAACTTAGTCTTTGAGAATTGCCAAGGGCGTGCAGAAAGGAAGTTATTTGCTCAGGGTTATATGATCCGTGTGCTACTTGAACCCAGGTCTTCCTGGCTCTAAGGTTAGCTCTCCATTTATTATAGCATCAATTCTCAAACTTTTCCAAGATAGAACCCTTCAGTTGAAACAAAACTTTGGCAGAATTCTTGTGATAAAATCTCAAATTTTTTTTCATTTTAGTGGCTATTAACAAATAACATGCAGGGATGTGCTGGAGTCAGTCCAGACTCTGAGAACTGATTGTTAAAATCTCGGTGTGAGCATTTTCCCCCCAGGAATCAGCAAATGTTACAAATCAGGATTGGATTTATTGTTTTGTTGATTGTGACTCAAGAAAGTGATGTGAGGCAAGCTAATAATACAGATTAAATGTAAAAGTATGTCCTGAAAACAATCCCTCATTAAAAATTGTTTCCAGATTACATATTAATATAATTTTTAATAATTATTTTCTGATATATTTTGATCCATGTTCTCTTCCTCCCCACACCCTGAGACTGCAGATAATATGGCATAGGTCATACCTGTGTTATTACATAATACACATTTCCATGTTTGTCCTATCATAAAAGAAGTCATGCCATTTTCAGTAGAGAAAAATTCATGGAGGGAATAAAGTGAAGAATGGTATAGTTTAATCTGCATTCAGACTTTGCCAGTTCCTTCTTTTTCAGTGGGTAACTTTTCTCATCATGAGTCCCTTGGAGTCATTCTGGATCCTTTCATTGCTGATAATAGTGAAGTCAATCATAGTTAATCTTCATACATTATTGCTATTACTATGAACATCGTTCTCCTGTTTCTTCTCACTTCATTTTGTATCATTTCATAGAAGGTTTTCTAGGTATTTTTTTTGGTGATCATCTTGTTTGCCATTTCTTAAGGCATAATAGAATTCCATTACAATCATAAATTGCATCTTATTCAGTCATTCCCCAATTGATGGACATCCTTTCAGTTTCAGTTCTCTGTACCATAAAAAGAGCTGCTATAAGTATTTTGTACAAGTAGGTCCTTTTCCCTGCCTCTGATCTCTTTGGGAGATGGACTTAGAAATGCTATTGATGGGCCAAAGGAAATGCACAGTTTTATGACTCTTGGGCATAGTTCCAAATTGGAGAGCTTGTTGTTAAACACTTACTAGCATACCACTGATGGTTCATTCAAACAAACATTTGAACTTGAGGTATTTCAGAATTCCTTGAGGCACAGTTTGAGAAACATTTCACTGTGGAATGACACCTTTCATGAAACAGGCCTCTTCTCTCTGGCTATTTCTTCAATATGACCTCATAGCCAAGTTCCAGAGATTGTAGCTATATTCTGGTAAATGTTTAATAACCAGCTCTCTGGGAAAAAAACCAAAAAACTGTACTCAACCCCCCCCCCCCAATACTTTTAAGTCTAATCTGAATTTTTACATTATTTTCATCACTTTTATAAGTTTAGACAATTAACAAAACAATAAGTCAATCCCCAATCCTATCTCTTTTTTAAAACCCTTACCTTCTGTCTTAGAATTGATACTAAATATTGCTTCCAAGGCAGAAGAGCTGAAAGACCTAGGAAACTGGAGTTAAATGACTTGCTCAGGGCCATTATGTCTCTATTTCTGAAGTGTGAGTGCTCATATTGAAAATTTAACACTTGGTGTACAGTTATGGGCTATTTCTAGCACATCCTTGAAAGAACCGCTCTCCCCATCCTCCCTCTTTCTCTTGATCAGATCAATTCTTTTTTTAAAAACAATGTTTTAAAAAATCCTTAACTTCTGTGTATTGTCTCATAGGTGGAAGGGTGGTAAGGATGGGCAATGAGGGTCAAGTGACTTGCCCAGGGTAACACAGCTGGGAAGTGTCTGAGGTCATATTTGAACCTAGGACCTCCCGTCTCTAGGCTTGGCTCTCAATCCACTGAGATACCCAGCTGCCCCCCGCACCCCCATCAGATCAATTCTGTTGCTGTTCCTGAATGAGGAATGAGGGTTGGGTAGGGGATAGATCTATTTTACTAGGGACTGATTGGCCACCTTTTGCTTATATGGCTTATTTGTCTTAGTAGAATATAAGCTTCTTGAGTGCAAGAATTGCCTTTGTTTGGTATGTATAGCCATAGCCCTCAGCACTGTGTTGGGCACTGGTAAATGATTAATAAATATTTTTTTCATTCTTTTGGTTTCTTTATGCCTTTCCCAACTTTTGTGCCATTACTCCTTTAATTCCTATATTATCCTTATCATTTTCTTTGATTTTGTACCTGTCAATTAGCCTGAGTCAGAAATGTTAATTTCACTAATTTTTAAATTTTAGAGAATGAATTCTCTCTAACATATTAAAAGAGAGAATTTTTGTACATCGGGGTCCCATGAAGTTATAACATTGAAACTCACATTTTCAATATGAAAAATCACATTTTTTCACATTTAGACTTCTGGATGTGGAAGAGGTCAAACATCTTAGAAAAAAACAAAACAAAACAAAATGAAAGTTTCACTACTATAAACAAATTTCCAGGCATGAAGCCAGTCTGAAATAGTGAAAAGTCAGAATTACAGACTCTTTTTGAAAGAAACCTAATTTTATTGCTTTCAAGTACATATAGAGAGTAACACTAATTAGACTAATGGAGCTTGGGCAGGTAATGATCCTTAAGGAGCTTCTTTAATGAATAGAGAAGAATCATTCATCACCAGCATATCAATTATTTGTCTGTAAATGGTATTTCAAAAATGCTTAAAAATAATTTGTTCTCTTTAGTAGCTTAATCATGACCTTCATACAATTCATTTGCTTGGTGAAACCTTTTTTCATGAGTAGAATAAAGATAAACTTTAGTATCAGTTTTCCCCCTTATGATTTAGCCTCCACAATCACAACTTCATAATTTGTCGAGTCCAACATCATAAAGGTCCATACTTTTTCTATTTTTCACAAAATAGCTATTTTAAGAAATAAAAAATTTTAATGAAATAAATACTAAATTAAAATATTTGTTTGCTTAAATAACTTACTAAAAATAATAGCTATTTTAATCAGGGCTTGAAAAGGTGTGGAGGAGACATCTATGAACTTAGTGACATTTTTCTAGCTTATGTCCCTTACAGTTTCTCTGCTTGAGTAACTATCTTTGACTTACTTGGGAAAGTTATAGATTCATCTTTAAGGATTGATAATTCCATGAGTGAGAAAATTAAAGAATTGTACCCATTTAAGTGGAACCTTAAAGGTCATTTCAGTCAAGTCTCTACCCAATTCTTAATTTCCTTCTACAGAAACCAAATCTGGGACGAGTATACCCTGGTAAAGTGTGGTACACCCATGTGTGATAGTCAACTGAAGATTGATCCTTCACTAAAACACTATACTGGGCTAGCTGTCAACCACTTTCCTCTGGGGATAGGAATATGGGTTTTAAGCTTTGTGGGTACAGGTCAATTAGGTAACTCTGGGTGGTATCCAACAGCTGCTTTGATCATCATTGCTTGCTCCAACTCTGGGGCTTACTCTGACTGCTGTGAGAAGTGGGTTCTTGCAGCATCTTGTACAATGACCCTGAGACCCATGTAGACTCTCCACTTCAATGACAACACAAGAGGCAGAAAGATACAGGTTCAAATATCAAGAACTTAGAAGCTGAGCTCCCTCCTGTCTCCACTGATCTCCCTTGTGCCTATCTCTGCTAATTCTCACTGAGCGTTTGCCAGAGCTGGCTAGATGGAGGATGATGCCATGGACCTTGCACGCACACACTGATGTTTGCCCATACCTCATGTCCCACAGGTATACTCCTTCCCTTCACATATTTGAGACTTTTTTTTATGCCCTTATATGACAAAGAATCCAGAAAGAATCAAATCCCAAGGGCAAATTTTGTCCAAGATCTACCCATTGTTAGCTGAAGAAACACTGGTCCTGTCAAATACCAAGATCAGACAGATATCTTGATGCATTTGGAGTAGACCCAAGGAATAACTGACAGTTGCACGTAGGTGTGTGCTCCCACAATCTTGGGTACAAGTTGAACCCCTTTTGCTGCCAACATCATACTTCACCACAAAATAAAATTCCCTAAAATACTCTGGCAGAAGTGTTTTGTTTCAGTGATCCATAGCAAACCCAGAGAAGCTGGAGTTCAAGACTTGGCACTCTGTAGTCTTTCTTTGTATCCTACGGTGCCCTATTCTCTTCAAAGTAGTGATAGGCTCATAAGATATGACAATTCAAAATTACTGTGCCCTGGACAGCAGAATGTTCTGGCATCAAAATGTGACTTTTTAATAAATCAACCTATTAAAAAGCATCCCTCAATGCACTGCTCATAGTAAGTGGAATACATGTTCACCTGTTTTACCTACTCGTAGACAATCTTCATAATGCGTGAGAAATCAGCTTCTGTTTCCCAAAGGAATATTGGGTGAATGCTCCCAATGATAAGAAGATCCTTTTCCTCACCAATATTGATGACCATGCCAGTTTTGTTACTGATCAGATTGTGAATTCTTTGAGGACAGGGACTGTGTTTCTCATTTCCATAAATCTCCTACTGCACCTAATAGGAAAAAAAAACTCCCAATTCAAGTTTTGCAGTGCACTCTTTTGATGGTTTTTTGATGTGCCAGTCACTAACATTTAGGTTACTGGGGCTTTCGACTCTGAGACATTTTACATGTAGCTATGCATGTGAAAGGAGACATAATTTCTAATTGGTTGAGAGAATGTTGAGCATAATAAGACGCTGAGTTCCTGTGTCTGGGCTGGAGTTGGTGTTAAAGTTTTTGGGGAAAGAAACATGTGTGGTTTGACACATTCTTTGGGAGAGAAACACATAAAAAGACATTGGAAGCTTCAGACATGTAGGGGAAGTTAGCTCCTCGACATGTCCCTGATTTCAGGCTGTCTCCCTAGAGAGTTTGGAGACTTCCCCTTTGGAAGAGATCAGGGACTCTTTCTTGATTTGAGCTGATTTTTCATTTCACTCCTATTTAAAGAGTGCACTCACTCTTTAAAAACACACATATTCTTTCATTCTTCATTGTTAAGCCACACTTTTATCACTTTGGATTTTAAGAATACCTTTGATGAACAGTTCATTTGTCCAAGTCCAGATTTTATTATAGCCATTGAGTTAGAACAATTTAAGAAATTAATCTGTCATTCTCCTTATTCTCTCCCCACAATAAGAAAAAAGATACTGAAAAAGAAATCCCTCAATTCAGAGTTGCATAGTTCAGTGAAACAAATTCCCTTGCTGGCCATATTAAAAAATCTATGCCTTTTCCTGGATTTTAAATTCATGACTTCTTTTTTCAGAATGTATTTATGTGGCATGTTTTATTTTAATTCTTTTGGAATTGTGGTTCATCACTGACTTTGGTCGGAGATCTAAAGTCTTTCAAAGTGATTTTTCTCTATGATGTTATAATCATTGTATAAAGTATTCTCCTAGTTCTGCTCTCATTTCTTTGGGACATTTCACAGAGGTCTTCCCATTTTAGAGTTCATTTACTCATGTGTTTTCTGGTTAATTCTATTCCATAGAACTTTTTAAATTTCTGTTAGCTATTTTGTTCAGATAAATGGATTTACATACTATTTGCTATTTGTGATGCTCTTTTTGTGTGATCAGTGTTTTTTTCTTTGGCCCCTTGAAAGGCTAAGTTAGTAGGTATAAGCTTGGGATAACCTCACCCTTAAGAATAAATAGGGAAGTCACTTTGTTTTTAACCCCTAAAAATCATACCTTGGATTCTGAGATTTTGGAGGGAATAGATAGATGTAAATCTCTCCTGATACCCCTCAAAGATAGGTCAAAAAAAGAAGAGAAAGTGCCAGACCATGACTCTTCTCCGGCTCCCTTCAGGGCAGAAATCTGTCTTCCTTGGAGAGAGTTGGGCCATATTCCAGAGATATTTACCCCTGCTGTCCAGGAGCCTAAATGCATCTGTGCATTTAGGGAATCCACATGCATATTTTACATGGGCACAGACACATCTAACATTTATATGGCCCTTTAAAGTTTACAAAGCACTTTACATATATTATCTTGTTTTACTCCTCAAAACAACCCAGTGAGATAGATGCTATTGTCATTCTCATGTTACAGATGAGGAAATTAAGTCTCAGAGAATGTAGCTAGAGTCTGAGGTAGGACTGAAGCCCAGTTCTTTCTGACTCCAACACTATTTCCTGAGTTATATTGCCTCTTAAACTGAGCCCACATAGTTCAAGAAAATTTGCAAACAGTTCAGAGGCTTAAATTTCTATTGTTAAGATCCCATCATCTGGTCTAATTGAGGGTCTTTTTTTACCTCTAATAATTAAAGGTTTTCCTCTTTTTAGCAAAGCTTAGAACAAGGGTTCCTAACCTGTGGTTCATGGACATAAAATTTTTTTTTGAGAACTGCATTGTAATAGAATTGATTTCCTTTTTAATCCTGTGTAATTTTTTTGGGGAGGGTGTAGCTAGATGGCTCCGTGGAGATAATTGTGCCAGACCTGGGGTCAGGAAGACATGACCTTAGACACTTACTGACCATGTGGCCCACAGCTAGTGACTTAACCTTGTTTGCTTCAGTTTCCTCATCTATGAAATGAACTGGAGAAGAAAATGGCTAACCGTTCCAGGATCTTTGTCAAGGAAACCCCAAGTACGGCGATGACTCAATAATAAATTTTATTTTATTTTTAGGCCTTTTTAAATAGTATTTTGAGATGCTATTATTATTCCCATATTACAGTTAAGGAAACTGAGTATGACAGATAGTTTATTTTTTTCTTTCATCATTTATTTATTTATTCATTTAAACCCTTACCTTCCCTCTTGGAGTCAATACTGTGTATTGGCTCCAAGGCAGAAGAGTGGTAAGGGTAGGCAATGGGGGTCAAGTGACTTGAGTATGACAGATATTAAATGATTTGCCTAGGGTTAACCAGTGAATGTGTCTGAGACACATGGACTTCACAAGACTGTCTAAAGCAGTGGTTCCCAAACATTTTTGGCCTACCGCCCCCTTTCCAGAAAAAAAATATTACTTAGTCCCCTGGAAATTAATTTTTAAAAAATGTTGATAGCAATTAATAGGAAAATAAATGCGCCTGTGGCCATTACCGCCCTCCCTGGATTGCTGCAGCATCCACCAGGGGGCGGTGGCGCCCACTTTGGGAATCACTGGTCTAAAGGGACCATGATACAAAAAAAAATCAAGAAGCTCTGTCATAAAACACCCTCTTTGACTCCTTTCATCCCATTCCCTATCGTGGTCTAGAGTTTTCTGTAGGACCCCAGTATTTTGTATTTAGTGAATACTTAAATAACTTTTACCCTATTGAAGGAGATCAAAAAATGAATGAATCAATTTAGAAGTTTTTATTGAGATCCTACTGTATGCCAACCCCCAAAGACATAAATGAAACAATTCTTTCCCCTAAAGAGCTCATACTCCCTCTAAAAGACAGCAAACACACACACACACACACACACTAAATTTCAAGGTAATTATTTTGGGGTGGGGGGGTGGGAGCAAGGGGAAGGGAGGACATTAGCAGCTGGGGCTTTATGGAGAAGCTTCAGCTGAGCTTTGAGGGAAACGAGGGATTCTAAAAGGTAAAAGTGAAGGAGAATATTATAAATAACTGCTTTCAACTTGGTATATTTATTATAAATTCTCTCTGTTATAATCAGTGTACACAGTAGCCTGCTGCTCATTGGTCCGGGATGTTATTTCATAGCCACAGGTAACCCATCAGGATTAATGAAATCAACAGAGACCCTCCATTTAACATTCATTCATTTATTTATTCAATGAGCTCTTGGTTGGTTGTGTCAAAGTGAATTCTTAATCTTGGCTGATGTCCTCCTTCCTAATGCTTCCTCCCCTAATTATTCCGTTATTGACTCATCACTGACCCAAGCATGACTAATGGCTTAGCGTCGTGGTGATATTCCATTAAAGGTCAGATCCAGGGGATCAGGGCTGACATTTCCATGGTACAATGGTGAATCAAATGGAGATTTTAAGGGGCAGGCCCCACTCTGTCTTTACAGTAGACACGTGGCCCATTACTATGCTGTGTAATCAAATTTCCTTCTTTTTCAAAGTCTTTGTTCCGTTGATTAATTCAGTGAAATGACACAACAGGGTGAGCATTAGCAGGGACCGTGGCGCACTTTGGTGTATTGTTAGGCAGGCAGCAGAAGGCTGATTGCAGTCAGCGTGCACAGTAGCATGTTACTTATTGGGTAATAAGACAGACCCAGGAGTGTCTTTGTGAGAGTTGAAAGAGGAATTTTCAGATGGGGGGCAGGGTGGGGAGAAAGAAATGTTTTTAATGAAATTTAGAAAATGGGGTCAGGGTGTAATTTATGGAATAAATCTTTTCCCTCCAGCCTCAGGAAAGAAGATAGAAAGAGCAAGGGGAGAATTCAATGCTCTTGGGAAATTCCTCATTATCTATATCTTTTTTTTTCTGTCCATTTTTAACCCCATGTTATCTGATTGTTCCCATTTTTAGACAAGACTTAACATAAAGTTCCTCAATGATGGTTCTTAGACCAAGGAGTTGAGCCTTTTGACACAAATGAATTCCTTCTCTTCTTTGCTTGGTTTCCATATTTTTTTTTCCCAGAGAGGCAGTGTTGAAATAACGATAATTCATATTTGTACAGTTTTTAAGGTTTGCACATTTTATCCAGTCTTATTTGATCTTCAAAACAATCCTGGGATGTAGATGCTGTTATTTCCCCCATATTACAGAGGAGGAAACCGAGTATGACATATTGAACAATTTTTCTAGGGCTATCCAGGTAATGTGTCAGAGACAAGATTTGAACTCAGATCTTCCTTATTCCAAGGCCAGCATTTTATCCAGATCTGCATTTGAATCCTATTTCAGATACTTACCCCTAAGCAGGCCACTTTACCAGTCAAAGATGCAGTTTCTTTATTCATAAGAATAATGGCAAATACAATAATCACCATAAAAATAATAACAATAACTTTTGTTGTTGTTCAGTTATGTCCAATTCTTTGTGACCCTATGGACCATAGCTATTCATGGGGTTTTCTTGGAAAGAATACTGCAATGATTTGCCATTTCCTTCTCCAGTGGATCATTTTGTCAGACAATTAGAGATTAAGTGACTTGCCCAAGGTTTCATAGCTAGGAAGGGTCTGAAGCTGGTTTTTGAACTCAAGTCTTTCTGAAACAAGGCTCAGTGTGCTTTAACTCCTGAGCCACAGCTGTCTCCAATAATAATAATAACCTAGCATTTAGATAGGATTTCAAAGTTTGCAAAGCACTTTGTGTATATTAATTCATTTTATCCTCACAACACCCTATGAAGTACACATTATTATTATCCCTACTATTGGGATGAGGAAACTGAAACTGAGCACAGATAAGTGACTTGCCCAAGCTCATACCAATAGTAAATATCCAAAGCAGGATTTGAACTCTCTCAAATTCCACTACTTAACTGCCTCCATTGAAAAATGGAGATAATAGTAGTGAGGGTCTGTAGAATCTGTATTGGATTGTTAACCATCTCAGGGAGTAGAAGGGGAGAGAAGGAAGGAGAGAATTTGGTACTCAAAAAAAAAAAGAATGTCAAACATTATTTTTACATGTAATTGGGTAAAAATAAAATATTTTCAAATTAAAGACCCCCCCCCCAAAGAATAGTTTTACTCTCAGCCAATATTAAGACTTCCTGAGACTCAGTTTCCTCATATATAAAATTAGGGGATTAGATTAGATGGCCTCTATAGTCCCTCCTAGCTCTCAATCTATGATCTTTGATCTTCAAAAGCACTTTGAAAATCTTACATAAATATAAGATATTACATAAAATGGGTTAAGGTTCAGATCCTACATTGTCTACAAAGAATTTGAGCTCTTTGTATGGAGGGCCCTTGAAATGGGAAAATAATTAGTCACCAAAGTAAGTAGCTTCCCCCTCTGGAAAGTGAAAGGTTAGGAGAGATATATGCAGAACTCCCTTTCAATTCTGACTTCCTATGAGTCTAACCCAGGAGCACTGACCATTTTAAAGTTATGGGCTCCCTTGGTAGCGGGTGAAACCTTTGGATTACTTCTAAGGATGATATTTTTAAATTCCCCAAATAAAAGACAAAGGATTACAAAGAAACTTGATTGTTTTGAAATTCAATGATCAAAATACTTAAAAAAATTAAGATTCTTCTTATCTAGGAGCATTTTGCAAATTTCATGCAACTTACTAAGTATTTGTCAAATGATAGCTCATTTTATATAACACCTTAAGATTGTCAAGCACTTTATATTCATTATGTCATTTGAATCCTTCCAATAACTCTTTTTGGTAGGTGTTATTATTTGTTAAATCTTTTTACACTTGTGCCCAACTCTTTAAGACCCCCATTTGGGATTTTCTTGGCAAAGATCCCGGAGTGGTTTGCCATGTCCTTCTCCATTTTATTTTATAGAATGAGGAAACTGAAGCAAACAGAGTGAAGTGACTTGCCCAGGGTCATACAGTTAATTCAGGTAAATGAGTCTTTTTGATTTAAGGTCTGGCACTCTATCCACTGTGCCACCTTGCTACTTCAGGTGCTATTATTACAGCTGGAGAAACTGAGACTCAGAAAGAGAAGCGATGTTCCCAGGGTCATGCAGGTAGTAAGCACTGAGAGGGGGTACTCAAAACCCAAGTCAAATTGACTCCAAGTCCTGCTCCACTATGCTGTATTGCTAAATCACACTTAAAACAGTCATCCTCTTTGTTTTTAGAATTATACGAGTCATGAGTGTGTCCTAAAATATGGAGGAGACCTTTGAGCAGGACAGAGCTGAATGGACCAATAGATCATGTGTTACTTATTAGATGATCAGAGGACCCTCATCCTGGGCTATGGCTTTCCAAAATTCCTAGCCTGTGTTTTGTTTTTTTGATATGTTCTTCAAAGCAGTATTCTGAATATAAGCTTGGAAGCAGAGGATGGAAAAACATCTTCTGTCCCTACTTCCACTGTCCCTCTCCCCATTTTAATCTTGGGGCTGAAGGCTCAGAGATTCTCTTGGTCAGTGGCAGTCAGGATTCATTCTACCTTCAGGACTGGAACAGGCCATGCTTCTTCCTGGAAGCATCTCTGTGTTATAGAGGAGATATAAATGAGAAATGGACACATGAGATTAATAGAACATTCTGATTGACTTACTACATTTTGAAAAGAACACTGGAGCTATTAAAGTGAATAAGTAGGCACCAGATTCTGGATTGTCTATGCATTGCTGGGACCATTGCTTAAAGTCCTGCTCAAAGGAAAAAAAAGCCTTGACATTTGTTCATTTTATTCCTTTTTATTTAAAATGATCTGTTTATTGATCGATTTGGACTTGGAGGCTGGAAGAGCAGTGTTTGACTGTCACTCTAGCAATGGCATAACCCTGACAACTAAGTGTTTGTGTATGGGGGCTTTTCCTGATCCTGTCTGAGCTTTTTTCTCCCTTTCCCCTAATCCAAATTTTTATCAAACATTCTTTGCATTCTAGAATTCTCTTTGTTTTTATTTTTTTTCTGGCCATCCCAATTTTCAAGAAAAGGGAATATGGGAGAAGGAAAGTTATGCTCATTAGAAGCTTTTCTAATTAACTGTTTGAAACACTTTAAAAAATGCCTGTGTGAGGTTATTTGTATGCCTAATTTTGTTTTTTATGTTATACTTACTTTTAAGTGTAATTTACTAAGGCTTAACACTTATATTCTTTCAGGGACATTCCAAAGAGCAATGCACATTCATTATAGCCCTTTAAATTGCTGCGTTTTATTTCCATATGCTTTTAAATGGTTATTGAGTGTATTTGGTGCTCTTCCTGTAGTTAAAGTGGATTTTTTTATTGTACATAAATGGTAAATAATTGATACCTGCCATATGGCTCTCTCTGACTCTCTGAGCACCCCCCTTTCTTTTCCTTTCCTTTCTTATTAATTCTCTTTTCTCTGCTTCTATTGTTTATCTCTTTGCCCCAAGAGGCAGTAGAATAGATTAGAAAATGCTGTATCTGGTAGGCATGCCCTGGGTTTGAATCCTGATTCTCACACCTTTATTATATTGTTTTCTCCAGGAAATTCATTAAAACCTTTCTCAGCCTTAATTTGCCCATCTGTAAAATGAAGATAATATTTGCATTATTACACAGGGTTGGTTAGAGCAGGGGTGTTGAGTAAAGTACTTTGTAAACCTTAAAGCACTACATAAATGTGGGCTATTATTATTATCTTTCCCCTAAGATTTTTCTTTGTGGAACTACCTAGTAATTTTCCTGCTATTTCATTTGCTCTCTGGACCCCAGTTTTCTTACCTATTAAGTGAGAGGCTTGGACTAGATGATATCTAAGGTCATTTTCAGTTCTAATATCCTGGGACTCTCTGAGTGTAATGTGAACTCTCAGTGTAAGTGGACCACCAGAAAACAAATTATAAAGGAGTCCCTGAAGCTTTTGATTTTGTGATTTCTGGTGGGAAGGAGGGAGAGAGGGAAAGGAAAGATGGAGAAGAGGAGGAGGGGGAAGGAGATCATGGATTGGGGGAGAGACAGAGAAAGAGACAGAAAGAGACAGAGAGAGAGACAGGGAAAGAGAGAGGCAGAAAGAGAGAAGGATAGATGAATGATCTGGGAATATATTTTCAGAAAATGCTTCTTACACGATGTGTTACCATAGAAAAATGATGAGTCTGCATTAGAGAACTTGGGTTCAAAATGTTAGCTATGACCTCTGTAACTCTAGACAAGTCAGATAACCACTGTGGGCCTCAGTTCTTCATTTATAAAATGAGAGGGTTGGACTTAATGGCCACCAAGGTCCTTTCCAGCCCTAGATTGCATTAATTTTGGACCAATGCCAACCAGAGTCCATTGGTTAATTGTCACCATGAGACTGGAATTCAAGAAGATGGAACCATTCTTAGCAGGCAGATTATCTCTAGCTAGAACATTTTGCCTCATTAGCAAAAGAGATAGGTTTATTTAGTTGGGAAAATTTATAGAATTTTCATTCTTTGATAGACTTCTTGGGGAGGATGTATGTGGTAGGCTTATAAAACCATTAACATTTAAGAGTTTCTAAAACCTATATCAATTAAAAACCCGTTGTAAGGATTATAGTTTACAAACAGCCTTATATAACAAATGAAACAATTGAGGCCCAGAGAGATTGAGTGATTTGCTTAAATAACTAGCTGCTGAGGGAAGGTAGGTGGCACAATGGATAGGGTACCAGGTCTAAAGTCAGGAGGACTTGAGTTCAAATTTGACCTCAGACATATCCTAGCTGTTTGACCCTAGGTCAGTGATGGGCAAACTACAGCCCATGGGCCAGATGCAGCCTCCTGAAACGTTCTATGCGGCCAAGTGATATTATTCCTAATCTGATGAATCCAATGAGTAGGATACGATACAATGAAACTTCGAAAGAGTTGCCTTAGAAACAGACTGGCAGATGAGCATTTCCTTTCCTTTGGCCCCCTCTTTAAAAAGTTTGCCCATTACTGCCCTAGGTAAGTCACTTGATCCTGTATACCTAGCCTTTGCCCTTCTGACTTAGAGTTTTTACTCAGACAGAAAGTAAAGGTTTAAAAAAAACAACGCAAGTCACTGTCAGAGGAGAACCTAGAACCCACTTGTTTTGCTTTTGATCGTGGGGGTCTTATCACTACATGACTCCCTCCTAAAACTCTAGTGGGATAGTGCTAATTTCAGTCTGCTATTTTCTAGTTGTTCTTATGTAAAATTGAACAAAAGCCAAGCAGTATAACTACTGCTGCCGTCACTTGCTTTAAATATTTTAATAGATATTTTTATACTTGCATCCTGAGGCTTGTTAGCAAAGGGGACAATTTTCCAAATTGAATAAATAAAAAATGTCATATATAAGAAGCAAGATAGAGTAGGGTAGAGTACTGAGTAGTCCCAGAGTACTTACTTCTCTCCCTTTCCATCTGGCTTCCTCAGAGACCTCCTTTCCACTGGCTGAGTAGACAGGATTCATCAGAGTTCTTCCCAGAACTGGCTTGGTTTGGTAAAATAGAGGGCAATGGAAAATCTTCCTGGATCCAGAAAGGAGGAGTCAAGCAGTTATCCATACTCAAGTCTGTGGCTTGGCTAGGCAATATGGTGTGTTATGTAAAGAACCCTTTAATGAGCAACTTTGGACAGTCTGTGATCTTCCAGGCACCACTGATGGTCCAGCTATGGGCCATCTGGGGACCTGGGATCAGGGCTACTAGTAGGAGTAAATGGAACATGACCCTAGAATACCACCACTAGACCTTTACCCTGAAGAGATCAAAGAAGAGGCAAAGGATCCTTGTGTACAAAAATATTCATAATAACTCTTTTTTCTGGTTGAAAAGAACTGGAAAATAAGGGAATGCTCATCACTTGGGAAATGGCTGAACAAATTATGGAATATGAATGTAATGGAATACTATGATGATGTAAGAAAGAAAGAAGTGGTTTCAGAAAGACCTGGGAAAAATTTGTATGCACAAGTGCCGAGCAACAGGAAACCAGGAAAACATTTTATATGATAACAACAATACTGTAAAGACAAATAAGGACTATTTTCATTGTAATGACTAGACATGATTCCAAAGGACTAATAATGAAGCATTGAAGACAAGCATTGTTGGGTATTACCAATGTGGGAATTTGTTTTGTTTGACTATGTTTATTTGTTACAAGTTTTCTTTTTTCTTTTTCTGTTTTTCTCCAATATACGGGAAAGAGGAGAAGAAGAAAATAGACATTTGTTGATTGGAAAAAAGAATGAAATCAAAAAGGAGGTAAATTGAGTAGGTTATTGTTTATGTGGTATGACGAGGTCCTCTACTGTCCCACATTTGATATGCCAACCATTGTCATGGTGCCTAAAAATATACTACTGAAGATTCATTCATCTGAGGGTACCAATGCAATTACTCCTGAAAGAAGGATATCTTTAGTTATTAGATAGAATCCTAATAGACATGGGGAGTAAAGACATGAGGGCAATGAATGATGAGATAAACATACAAAATTGGATGGGGGTGCCCAAAAAGGAGCTGGTATGGGACATGGGAAAGCAGCCCAAATAAATTTTTCCAGGCACTATTTTGCCTAGAGTTAGTCCAGCTTGACTGCCACCATTACATTGCTCTGATTTGCATGTCAGAATCCAGAGTTAGCTTAAGGACACATCAGAATGAATCCAGAAGTGATGGAAAGGACAAATATAAGTTTAGAGAGGCAATTTCAGAGGTTTCTTCTACTCTACAGCCTTTCCAAAACACCTGCTCTGGACGTAGCAATTTTCAGGGCTCCTAAGGCATTGTAACCTTCACTAACAAGCAGCCAAATCAATCCTAGTCTCACTGGGGTTTCTCCAGAGAGGATCAAAATCCAAGAGAGAGCCATTAAAGTCATCCCAATTATCTGGCAGCTTTATTGGACCTTAGGAGGATCTTCTGATCATAATGAATAACTAATTTTTATGCACAAAAATTTCCTCCTGGGTCTACAGAGTCTGAAGATACTTTCTTTAAAATTTCTTTAAGTCCAGCTCCTAAAGTAAAGAGTTAAATGCCCTTTTCGTACTCTCCTTGGTTCTGGAAATGGAGGGGCAAATTATTTAAAGCTCATTTCTAGATGTTTTTAAAATGAGCTTCACTCAATGGACCCAGGAATTCCTTTCAAGCTCAGAAGGCTGCCTCCAAGATTGGATGCTTCTACTTTAATGCTGATGGTCTATCATGTATACAGGAAAAGAAACCAGAAAAGACAACCAGGGCCCTAGGCACTTGCTCATTTAGGGAAGTGCCCCTATTCAAGATGTCATGTAAGAGCAGTCATCATGTTGCCAGGGTAGACAAGGACCAATTTATCCCCTAACCCTTACTGGAAGTCTCAGAGTGACATGATTTTTACCTATAGGGTAGAAGGAAGAGAGCCAGCCAGAACCTGTCTTTTAAACTACTGCAACACTTTTACTCTCCCTTCTAACTTGTTTTAAGGAAATAGAAGAGGACCAGATGACCCTGCATTTTTCTGTGCCATCCCAAAGCAACACTTCTTTTCAGTGCTAGAAGTAGTCAGGAAGGTCATTACCCCTGAAAGTCCCAAGTGCTAAGTCACTATGTCTATGGAATTCCTGGATGTTTCTGGGAGAGCTCCAGATCACAGTCCCTGGTTCAAACCTTATGGGCTAATTCAATGCCACACTTGCAAACTGCTTCTAATACAAATATTATGATTCCCATTTTATAGATGAAAAAACTGAAGTTTTAGGAAGTTAAGTAATTGGTTTGCAGTTACATAGTTAACAAGGTAGTCTTTAAATCCAGATCTTTTGGCTTCAATTCCAACACTCTTTCCATTGTACAATACTGCCTGTCAATTCCAAATGCCAGACAGATTTAGTCTTTTACTGATTTATGAACACAGGGGTCTTTAACCAATGTTAAAGAAAACTTGTTTTCTAAAAAATATTTTCATAACTATATTTTAATATGATTGAATTTAATTCTATGTATTTTATTCAAAACACTTAAAGACCCTATTCTGAGCAGAGATCAACAGACTTTTCCTACATAATCCTATGAATTTTATTTGAAGCATTTAAAAACATTATTATGAGTAAAAGTCCATAGGATTTTCCAACCTGCCAAAGGAATCTCTGACATAGAAAGGGTTAAGAACTTCTGCTCTAGCACCATTTTTGAATCTTAGGTGCAGGACTGGGAAATCACAAGAGGCTTCTGTCAAATTACAGGGGACCTTTAACCTTCTAGGGAAATTACTTTGAAATTCATATTGTCATGAAGTTACCAGGAGGTTAAGCATCCCTGGAAAAATGCCTCTTTGACTCATCTTTCAACAAGTTGTCTTATACTGCACAGATTGTCTCAATCATTGCTAACAGATGCATCTGCAGCAAAAGACAGTTTTGCAAGCCCAGGCAAAAAAAAGAACCTTTGCTTTTTTGAAATCTTTCCCCTGGCTCATATTAAAACTAGCCAGGAGGAGAAACATAGCAAAGTTTATTAGGGACAGTTCCCTGGAGGAGAAAATAATGGGAATAATGAGACAAATATTTTTAAGTCATCCAGGGGCCTCTGAAATCAACAGTGCCTGAACCCACTGAAATAGCCTGTGGAGAAATTGTTCTGCTATGCATAATTGTTTTAAACTTGTTGTGTTCATTATGTTATGTTGCAAATATGTTTAAAATAGTCCAAAATGGGTTTAAGTCCCTTTAAGAAGCAAATGCTCTTAGCAGCAGCCACTTGACTGACAAAGTTTTCTTAACAGCAGCAGGGAAAAAAAAAGAAAAGTGAGAGGAGTAGTTCTTACCATCTTACTTGCTAGTTGCCTTCTGATATTTCTTTCCACCTTTTCAGCCAAATTTCTTGAGAAGGCTGATTGCTTCCTTTCCTCACACTCACTTCTAAACCTTCTGAAATCTGCTTTGTTACTGCATCATTCAACTTAAATTGTCCTTTCCAAGGTTACCAGACATCTCCTAATTGCCCAGTCCAATGTCCTTTTCTTGTTCTTCATCCTTCTTGACTTCTCTGCAAACTTGGACACGGTTGATTATGATTTCTTCCTCCTGGATATCCTTTTCTTTTGGGCTTATAGGTCACTCTTCTCTCCTGATTACTTTCCTACTTTGTCTGACTGCTCCTTCTTAGTCTCCTTTGTTGGATCATTCAAGTCATGCACACTAACCATGGTTTTTCTAAGGGTCCGCACTGATCACTTTCCCTCAGTGTAGTCTTGCTTACTTAGTGATCTCATTATTTCCACTATTTTATGCAGATGATCCCCTGATCTATATATCCAGATATCCAGTTCTAGTTTCCCTTTTGAGCTCCAGTGACACATGACTTATTGAATATCTCAAACTGGATATCCCATAGGCATGTCAAAATCAACATGCCAAAACAGAACTCATTATCTTTCTTCTAGAACTCTTCTCCCCTCCCTAATTTTTCCAATCTATTGTCAAATCTTGTTACTATCCTTCACAAGATCTCCTGTATGTATTATCTTTTCTACTCACATAGCCAATAAATTAGTGCAGGTCCTTATTACCTCCTACCTGCACTTTTACAATAGCTTTCTAATTGGTCTCCTGCTTAAAAATCCCTCCATACTCCAACATACCCTCTGCTCAGATGCCAAAGAGATTTTCCTAGAGAACAATTCAGATCATGCCAACCTTCAACTCAACAAATTCCTGTGGCTCCCTATTACATCCTTGATCAAATGTAAAATCCTCTGTATGAGCTCCTAATAACTTGGCTAATGCCTACCTTTTCAGACTTTTTATACTTTAATATCTCCCTCCTCAATGCTTCCTCCACATTAGAATGTAGCTACATTGGCTTACTTGCTATTCCATCTTCTGATGGACACTCAGTCTTCTGATTCTGTCTTTTTCAGAGACTATTCCCTGCTTTCTTTCCTTTGTCTCTGAGCTTCCTGGGTTTACTTCAAGATTCAGCTCAAATCCCAATTTTTGAAGGAGGCCTTTCCAAGCCTCTTCCCACTTCCAAAACTAATGCCTTCCATTCTGAGGTTATCTTCTGTCTCTTATATATTTATAGGGTATCTCCAAAATCTTAAAGTTGCACTAAGACTATGATATTAAATTTAAAAATTTTAAATATTAATTTTTTTATTTTATTAAAAATAAAAATATTAAAATTTAAAGCTGCACTAAGACTTGGAATACCCATATCTTGTATGTACATTGTTATTTACATTTTATCTTTCCCATTAGAATGTGGACTTCTTTAGGAATTGCTTTTTTTTGCCTCTCTTTGCAGTTAAGTCTTTAGGACTTGGAACATTGTCAGATCTTGGTTGGTTGGTTGTTGTCCTTTATGAAGAGGACCAAAATTACATTACTGGTGATGTCTTCTGACTAGGTCATAAATTGACTTTGAATGAAGTAAAGTTGTAAAAAGTGGTCATCAGCCTTCCTCTCTCCAGTGGCAAAACAAAAGTTAGGATAATTGGTGTTGGCTCAGGATGCAGTGGATAACCTTGGCTTATTCAATGTCTGACCAAGCTCTAAGTGATCCCAATGCCTGTTTATTTTGCATCCTTGACAATGGAACAAATTGTTTTTGTCCCTTCCCTCCACTAGGGCACATCTTTACATGTCTGGGGTGGACATCCCCCTAATTCAGTGATGTGTTTAAGGCCTATCTATTATTCTCAACTTAGTTTAGTCTGCCTGCTAAGACAGTTTACTGAGGTATGGCCTCTGTGCATGCTGTAGCTTTCTTGGAGCCACAGATAAGACCTGGGTGGCAGGAGGACACCAAAGGAAGAAAGCAGTTCTGGAAGGGCTCAGCAAGCCCTCACACCAGAGATACTAGTTTTCCCTGAGCACCCCATCTACTTCTGTGAACTTACTTAATGACTGTATTAAATTAATTTGTGTTTTAGAAAGAATGGTTTGAATTCTTTTTCTGACTGCATTAAAGCAATATATAGCCAGAGATAGGTGTAAGTATGAATCTGACTACCTCAATTTCCTCTGTGCTCAGTATCATTTTAATAAGGTAGAATACAGTTATAGAAATAAAAATAGTTGACATTTATATAGTGCCTTGGGTTCACAAAGCACTTTCCTCATAACAAACCACTAAGATAAGTAGTACTAGTGTTATTATCAGTCTCATTTTATAGTTGAGGAACTGAAACTGGAAGAGATTACATAACTTGCCTTTGGTCACACAGAGCGTCAGTATTTGAACCAGTCCTTGAATTCATGTTTTCTGAAAATAATACATATATTTGCTATTAAACCTACAGGGTGCGATTCTTGGAAGATGGCGGCTTAGACGAGCAAATCTAAAAACCCCCTAACCCTTCCACACCGAGATAGAAAACAATGCGCTTTGAGAAGAAAGAGGACCAAATCTAACAATGGGACAGAGCAGGGGGACCCTACTGCTGGACAGCTCAGTGAAAACACTCAATCTTGTCCCCCCACTTCTTTTTTTCCCCTCTTGAGGTTTTAGCATCAGGGCACTTTAAGCAAAACAGACTAATCCAATCAATATAGGCTCAATCCCATCAACTGGACCGACAAGAAGTGTTCAGAGGGCAGGGAAACTCCAACACCCTTCCCCCATACACTGCAGAGAAAGTAACTACAAACCTCCATTGCCAGCTGAGGGAAGATCTTTCATCAAAGCTCATTAAATCCATCTGCTTAAACTAGCAGAACAGAAAAGGAAAAAAAATATGAATAAACAACAGAAAAAGAGAAAATAAATGACAATTGACAGCTTCTTTCAAGGAAGTAAAAAGAGAGCAAATGAAATAGAAGAGGAAGAAGTTCCAGCAAATTGGGCACAGGCTTTGGAAAATCTCAAAATTCAATTAACCTGTAAGAGTGGAAACTAGATATTTAAGGTATGCTCACCAGAACTCGATTAATTCAATTTCAAAATAAAATAGACCCAAATCAGAATGACTTTTATGGTAGTTTATTTACAATTAGGAAGGTTGGAGGTAGGGAAATTGAGAGAGAGAATCTCTGGCCCAGACCTGAGGCCTGAACCAGGTAGGAATTTAAAGGATCCAGCAGAGGGGCACAGAGGTGAATTTAACAAGGCTTCTAGCCACAAGGCCTCCTCTAAGAAGAGAGGTCTCCTTGAGGCTAGAACCTCCAGAAACACCAAGGGAAGAGAAAGAGAGTCAGCATGACTTACCCACATGACAATTCAAAGGGAAGCAATCAGAAGTCCCACCAGAGATCCTTCTACACCAAGTTCAAAGTGCCAACCCCCTCCAGAGGAAGTTACCATCATATTTAAAAGATAGCATCTTTTGTCACTTCCTTCATTCACCTCCAATTTCAAGTGGACAAATGACAGCCTCAATACTATTTTGGATTGCCCAAAGAGCAGTCCCTTGTTTTTGATTTGTCACTTACTATCACTTATGGGTAACAGACCCCCCCTCCCCACTTAATTCTAAGTTGGGTGGGGTGACATTATTTCTCATGGCTAGAGTCTACACAAATGAAGGGTGAGCTAATTCCATTTACACAAACTCAAAAACTTCAAGAACTCAAAAAGCAATCAAGAGAGGCTGAAGACAATTTGAAAAAGGAAGTACATGAACTAAAACAAGAAAATAAGTCTTAAAAGCCAGAATTGGCCAGCTTGAAAATGAGGCAAAGAAGGCAAAAGATGATCTACAAAGAAAATCAAACCAGAAGGAGAAGGATGACCAAAAAGCCAGGGATGAAATTCAGTCTTTAAAAATAGAACTCAACAACTAGAAGCAAATGACTTCACAAGGCAGCAAGAATATATAAAACAAAATAAAAAATGAAAAATTTGAGGAGAATATGAAACACCTCATTCATTCAACCAAAGATCTGGAGAACAAAGATAGAAGAGACAATTTAAGAATATTTGGTTTACCGGAACAGCATGACAAAAGAAAAAGTTTAGACATCATTGTGCAAGAAATTATCAGAGAAAACTGCCCTGACATTTTTGAACAAGAGGGAAAAGTAGAAATTGAAAGAATTCACAGATCACCTCCTACATTTAATCCACAACTGACAACTTCCAGGAATATTATAGCCAAATTCAAAAACTACCAGACCAAGGAAAATATATTACAAGCTGCTAAAAAGAAGTCATTCAGATACCAGGGAACCACAGTTAGGATAACACAGGATCTGGCTGCATCTAAATTGAAGGACTGGAAAGCATGGAACATAATATTCCGGAAAGCAAGAGAATTGGGTCTACAACCAAGAATCAACTATCCAGCAAAACTGACTATATTTTTTCAGGGGAAGGTATGGTCATTCAATAAAATTGAGGACTTCCAAGCATTCATAAAGAAAAAACCGGACTTAAATAGAGAGTTTGTTGCTCAAACACAGAACTCAAGAGAATTGCCATAAGGTAATTAAGAGAGCAGGGTGGGGGGGTGGGGGTAATAAAATAAAATCTTTTCTCTAAGAGACCCAATAAGTTCAATCGATTTGTATTCCTAGAAGAAAAGAAGATATTGGCAAATATTAAACATTGTTATTATCAACAGGGTATACTAGAAGAAGTTTACACAGAGGGCACAGTGACAAACTGTATAGGATGAAATGTCAAGATATAAATATATACAAAACTAGAGGGAAAAAAGAAGGTAATATTAAGAAAACAGGGAAAACAAACAAAATGGAGTAAATTTATATTCCATAAAGAAGCTCATGGGGTGAACAGAGAAGAATAACAATACACAGGAAGGGTAAAGAGGTTGGAGAGAGGAAATCTTTAATACTTAAGTGCATTGAAATCAACTTAAGGTGGGAAGAACAATCAGATCCTTTGGGGAAGAGAATTGATTTATGCCCTATAGAGAAGTAGAAGGGTAACAAATGGACTTGTGGGGAGGGAAGCAACACTAGGAAGGGAGAGAGTGGGGGGGCATAGCTTAAAAAGCCCCTAAAGAAGAATAAGAGGGGAATAAGAAGGGAGGGGGGAGAAAGGGAAGTACAATAAGGGAGGGGATTAGGGGAACTGATTAAAAACAAAACACTGATGTAGAAGGAAATAGTGAAAGAAGAAAGGACAGGACAAGGAGAGAGAATCAAAATATCTGGCAATACACAGTTGATAAGTATAACTCTGAATGTGAATGGGATGAAGTCGCCCATAAAATGGAAGCAACATGGTACTGGCTAAGAGACAGAAGAAAGGATCAATGGAATAGACTTGGGGTAAGTGACGTCAGCAAGACAGTGTATGATAAACCCAAAGAGCCCAACTTCTGGGACAAAAATCCACTATTTGACAAAAACTGCTGGGATAATTGGAAAACAATATGGGAGAGATTAGGTTTAGATCAACATCTCACACCCTACACCAAGATAAATTCAGAATGGGTGAATGACTTGAATATAAAAAAGGAAGCTATAAGAAAATTAGGTGAACACAGAATAGTATACTTGTCAAGTCTCTTGGAAAGGAAAGATTTTAAAACCAAGCAAGAGTTAGAAAAAATTACAAAATGTAAAATAAATAATTTCAATTATATTAATTTAAAAAAGTTTTGTATAAACAAAAACAATGCAACCAAAATCAGAAGGGAAACTACAAACTGGGGGAAAATCTTTATAACAAAAAACTCTGACAAAGATCTAATCACTCAAATATACAAGGAGCTAAATCAATTGTACAAAAAAACAAACCATTCTCCAATTAATAAATGGGCAAGGGATATGAATAGGCAATTTTCAAAGAAAGAAATCAAAACTATCAATAAGCACATGAGAAAGTGTTCTAAATCTCTAATAATTAGAGAAATGCAAGTCAAAACAACTCTGAGATATCAACTCACACCTAGCAGATTGGCTAAAATGACAGCGGGGAGAGTAATGAATGTTGGAGGGGATGTGGCAAAATTGGGACATTAATGCATTGCTGGTGGAATTGTGAATTGATGCAACCATTTTGGATGGCAATTTGGAACTATGCTCAAAGGGCTATAAAAGAATGCCTGTCCTTTCATCTAGCCATACCATTGCTGGGTTTTACCCCAAAGAGATCATAGGGGAAAAGCCATTTACAAAAATATTTATAGCCACACTCTTTGTAGTGACAAAAAACTGGAAAATGAGGGTATGTCCTTCAATTGGGGAATGGCTGAACAAATTGTGGTATCTGCTGATGATGGAATGTTATTGTGCTCAAAGGAATAATAATTTGAAGGAATTCCATGTGAACTGGAATGATCTCCAGGAACTGATGCAGAGTGAAAGGAGAAGAACCAGGGGAACATTATACACAGAGACTGATATACTATAGTAAAATCGAATGTAATGGACTTCTGTACTAGCAGCAGTGCAATGACCCAGGACAGTTCTGAGTGATTTATGAAATGAATGCTACCCACATTCAGAGGAAGAACTACAGGAGAGGAAACACAGAAGAAAAATAACTGCTTGAACACTTGGGTTGAGGCAGACATGATTAGGATGTAGACTCTTAATGACCACCCTAGAACAATTATCAATAATATGGAAATATATCTTGATGGATGACAAAGGAAGAAACCAGTGGAAATGTGCATGGGCTACTAGGGGGTGGTGGGGTGGGGGGAGAGAGAGCAAGAACATGAATCATGTAACCATGGAAAAATTTTTCTAAAAAAAAACAAAATAAAATAAACCTACAGGGTGGTAGCAGTTAGGTGGCTCAGTGGATTGAAAGCTAGGTCCAGAGATGGGAGATCCTAAGTTCAAATATGGTCTCAGACACTTTCTAGATGTTTGACCCTGGGCAAGTCACTTAGCCCCCATTGCCTAGCCCTCACTGCTCTTCTGCCTTGGAACCAATACACAGTATTAATTCTAAGACCGAAGATAAGGGTTTTTAAAAACCCTACTGGGCATTTACCATATCAAGAATTATTCCTTTTTTGATTTAGTTTGGATCAAAAGAATTTCCCTTTTATTGAGGGAGAAAAATCACCTCTTATAGTGACAAGTTTGGATTTAGTTTAATTGAAAGGCTTTCTTTTCATCTAAATATGATAAAAATGTTAAAAACAGTCCATTGATCAGGTTAAAAAAGCTGCCAGGAGGCATCAAAGTTCAAATACTGAAAAAATAGAAGAAAACATGAATAATTGAATAATAATGGAAGATGGTAAGCAAACAATAATTGAATGTATTCACATTTGAATTGGTCTAAGAGGGAAGACTAAACATATAGAAGCAGTTGACACAGAAATATGCCTTACCCAACAGGGAAGTAGAAAGGAAAAATGTTAAGAGAAAGGGGAGAGGAAATAAAGGGTAGAGTAGGTCAAGGAAAGACATGTTCAGAAGCAAACATTCTTAAAGAAGAGACTGGGTAAAAAAAAAAGGATAAGTAAAAGAATAAAATGGAGGAAGATACATTGCAAGTATAACTGTGAATGTAAATAGGATGAATTCACTCATTAAAAGGAAAAGGATAACAGAATGGCTTTAAAACCAAAATTTTGTTTACAAGAAAGAAACTTAAAACAGAAAGATCTATTTAGAATTAAAACAAGTGGCTAGAATAGACTCAATTATGATTTAACTGAAGTAAAAAAAAGCAAAGGTGCCAAGCATGATCTCAGACAAAGCAGGAGCAAAAATAGACCTAATTAAAAGAGTTAAAAAAGGAAACTACATTTTGCTAAAAGATACCAAAGACAATTATTTAATATCAATAACAAATATATGTACATCAAACTTCACAGCATCTAAACTTTTAAATAAAAAGTTAAATAAATTATACTAGGAAATAGACAACAAAATTATAATAGCAGGGTAGTGAGGTTTAATTTACCCCTTTTAAGACTTAGATAAATCTAACGATTAAATAAAGAAGAAAGAAGTTAAGTAGATAGCAAGTGATAGAACCACAATTTGAACCCAGGAATTCTGACTCCAAAAGTGGTCATCTCAATGTTATGTTACATGTTTATACATATCCATACATGCACACATTGTATTATAATGTCACATAGTATACACATATACACCCAAAGAGGATGTAATCTAACCTGAGGTAAATCAGAACTTGGGTATAGGGAGGTATTTTGTAACAAGGTGCTTTGTTTTGTTTTGCTTTTCTATATATTATTTTACTGTAGGCTGCTACCTTAATGAGTCTCAGTGAGATTGAGATGTTCTAAGTGATTCTTCTTGATCCACCTTTTCACTATTATTTCTCACTGCACTGAAAAATTGTTTCAACCTCCAATAGACAAAGCTCTGATTATCTTATAAGATGCTAATTTAAATGCCTCCCAGGTGGAGCTAAACCTGCTGGATTTGGGTTTCTTGAATGCCAGATGAAAACAACATGGGACCAGCATGCCCTAGAAATTTCATTGTGGCACCTAGTATTTTTAGAGTACCTTTACAGAAAACTATAGGAGAGCACTTTGGTTTTTTTTTTTTTTTTGCTCTTTTACATTAGTTCTTTTGATTATAGCAAAGAAAATTTTCTCTGTTGACCAGTATTGCTCATTGCAAACAACATGGTATCCCTTAGGCTTTTCAGATGCTATTATTCCTTGTCTAACTGAGGGACTGCCTCCTATTCAAAATTAAATGGAAGAGGATGGAAGGGAGCAAAGCATCACTCGATATCTTCTAGCTTTCTCATTCTAGAGGCTACATTTAAGTCATTCATTAGCTCTTAGGACATCTCAGTCCATATATACTCAGACCAACTGGGCAGCCCTTCTTCAGCTTGTTGTCTTGACCCATACTTCATTGCCTCTGTATTAGGCATGGTGTCACTCTGAATGGAAGTATCAGAATGACATTGAACCTAATTGGAAAACTTTTGTAACTCCACAGCTAAGAGATGATAGAACACAGGTATGGAATGTGCCTGGCACATAGTGAGTGGATACTTAATAAATGCTTATTAGCTGGCTGACTGGAATGATGCATATATTGTCTGATATGGCTAATATATTAATTTGTGTTGTTAACATTATATTTCTTTGTTACAAAAAAGGCAAAAAGAAGAAAAGATCATCAATGAAATATTTATTAAAAAAGAAAACACTCTTTTGCATACAATGAGTTTGGATGCCAATAAGCTAATGGTTTTTTCCCCAGATCCATAGAGTATTAGAGTTAGGAAGGACCTAAGCGATCGTATAAGAGAAGAAAGATAGTGTAGTGAGAAGTATGTTGAATTTGGAGTCAGAAAACCCATGTTTGAATTTGAACTGCATGTCCTAAGCAAGTTACTTCTCTACATCTCAGTTTCCTCTTCTATAGAATGGGGAGAATCTGTTTAACAAATTAATGTAAGGAAAATCTTTTGTGAATCCTGAAGTGGTATGGAAATGAGACTTATTAATCATATCTAGTCCAATCCTCATTTTTATTTTTGAAATTAAAATGTTTTAACTCACAGTAATCTATTTTCTCTCCTACCACCATCCTCCCATTGAAAAAATAAGAACAAAATTCTTGAAACAAATATGCATAATCAAGCAAAGTAAACTCATGCGTTGGCAATGTCCAATATATTTTTTAAATGTTTCATTCTTCACTTGAGTCCTTTACCTCTCTATCAGAAAGAAGGTAACATGTTCCAGCATCAGCTCTTTAGAATCACTGTTCAACCTCCTTATTATTTTATAGTGCTTGGCACATAGTTGATGCTGAATAAATGTAATGTAATTAAACTGCATTATTGAAGATGAGGAAGTTGAGACCCTAGAACAGTAACTTGCCTTGATGAGACAGAAGTCACATAAGAAAAGTGGTAGCAAAGATTTATTGAATCCATAAAAGGCTCATTTTCCTTGGATCCATTATAGTTTCCACTTTAGTTCAGTATGGAAAGAACTTCTGTGGTAAGCTATTTATTCCTACCCAGTATTCTTTTCTTTCCCTAAGGCTCTGTTCATATACATGAAAGAAAACTGCATTCCCATAAGTCAGGGTCTCTATCCAAAATGGATGTTCTGCCTTTTAGGGTAGTGATCTTGAAATAAAGTATGTGAGAGCCTTTCTTGCTATAGTACATACTTACCAAAAGTCAAAAATGAGTTAATTCAGAGATACCTAACACATTTAAGCAAAATGAATGACCTTCCTTTTCTGCTCAATGGAAGACCTAATGCATAATGAGTTTCTGTTCCTATTGACATTGACAAGAAAGCAGCTCCAGTGTGAATGGACTGGTATATTAGAGAAATTAAGAATATAAAAGGCTATTACAGCTTATCCAAGTGATTCTCCTTTATCTGATTCTTTCTCCCCTTGTAGTTTCCAATATTTCCCCTAGTCCAATTTTAAAATTCCTAAATGTCCTATGTATAAAACAGAAGGGAATACTGTTATATAGGTAATGGAAGTAAGTTGATAGAAACTACCCCTACCACCACCTCCTCCTTGACTGCCACCATTACATTCCAGGAAGAGCCATATCTATTTCTTTTGCTTTAAACAGGGAGGCGGGAAGAGGAATGACAGTGGCCACAAAGACAATCCAACTAGAAACAATTGTATTGGAAAGGGAGAGAATAACCCATCTCTTAGAGAGAACTCTTTTCAACTTTGTTAGTGTTGGGGTGATAAGTGACAAAGAGAGTCCTGGGGGAGGGGTGGCATGGTGATATAGTCCTGAGGTTTGGAAAGATGAGCAGGTAGGGTTGCAATAGACTGTGAAAGTCAGTTGGAGATTATAAACCAATGGGTTGGTGGTATGTACAAGACTTTGGAATGGTAGCATCTGTGAAATTTGAGAATTTTGAAGTACTGTGCTACTTTGAGAAAATGTGTCCATCTCCTTCCATCCCCTCACAACTAAGTGACTGAGGCAACTAGATAGTATAATGGATAGAGCACTGGGCCTGGACTCAGGAAGATATGAGTTCAAATGTGACCTAAGACATTTACTGTTTGACTTTTGGGCAAGTCACTTAACTCTTACTTGCCTCAGTTTCCTCAACTGCAAAATGAAGATAATAACAGCACCTCCCTTTAAAGGTTATATAAGAGATAGTATTTGTAAATTTCTTAGCATAGTACCTGGCATAGAGTAGGCACTTAATAAATTCTTATTTCCTTCCTTCCCCCTTTGAAGTCATTGTGCTAAAGCAAAGCCCCAGTGCCCTTAAAATGGTCATGACTGCCTAGAGGAAAACAATACATGTTCAAGAACAGAAGATGTTGTTATTATGGTAAAGGGACTCCTATGAAAATTAAAGCATGCTGGTCCAAATAGCTGCCATAAGGAATGACTCACAAGATTACCAAGGGGGCAGCAGCAGCCATACAACACCTAGAACCATGAGTTGGTTTCTTGTTCATGTGTGGAGGAAAACATATAGGTGATTTGGAAGGGTTCAAACTAGGTCAGATGTGGATTTTGGGAGGAGATACTTGGAAAATTTGGGAGAAATTGAGGAAAATTTAAAGAACAATTTCCAGGCTCAGATATTGGTCCATATTCTATTTTTGGGTTAAAAGAGGAGTATAATCAAAGGATAATTAAGGAGGATATAAAAGGATTAAGGAGGATGAAAGGAGATTAAGCTGTAGAACCTGAAAGGAAAACTGACAGGGAAGAAGAATATGGTTAATAGGACAAGGTGAGGTAAGTAGAATAATTATAACAGGGGTTCATAAGGGGGACTTTTTTTTAACATATTGATAATTGTATTACAATATAATTGTTTTGTGATGGTAATTCTATGTTATTGTTTTATGCATTATTAAAAGAAAGGGCTTTGCCAGACTGCTAAAAGCATCTGACATGACCCCCCCCCAAAAGATTATTTAGCAGAGGAAGCAAATTGATAGAAAGAATCAGTGGATGAGGAAAACTGGTGAAATAGGATTTAGGTTTGGCTAGAGTTAAGACTAAGTGAAAGAAATTGGACAGTAAAGTGGATAAAGGGCATGATAAAAAGCAGAAAGTTTATTGTATAGTTGTTTTTAGTCCTGTCCTTTGTCACTCTTTGTGACTCCATTTGGGGTTTTCTTGGCAAAGATACCAGAGTCGTTTGCCATTTCCTTCTCCAGTTCATTTGATAGATGAGGAAACTGAGGCAAACAGGGTTAAATGACTTGCCCAGGGTCACAAAGCTGAGTGTCTGAGACCAGATTTGAACTCAGGTCTTCTGACTCTAGGCCAGGCACTCTGTCCACTGTGCCACTGAGCTACCCTTGGAATCAGGAAAACCCGAGTTCATGTCTGGCCTCAAATACTTACTAGCTGCATGATCTTTTTCAGATAGCTTTTTTTAAAAAAACTTTTTAGCCTTCAAGGCTGTAAATGATATTCATTTGGCAGCAACATAGTATAGTATTTATGAGTGCTGGTCCCAGGATCAGGAAGATCTGAGTTCAAATGTATCCTCTAGGATCCTGGGCAAGTCACTCTTAGCCTCTGCCTTCCACAGGTTCCTCCACTGTAAAATGGGAATAATAATAGTTCCTACTCTCAAAGGTTGTATCAAATGTGATAATATTTTTAAAGTTTAGTAGATGCTTGATAAATAATTATATCCTTCTCCCTCTCCCTTTCATTTTAAATTTATTTCAGATGAATAAAAGAAAGTTAGAAGAAAGGTAAGTAGCACAATGATTTGCACAGTCTCCCTCTGTACTAGAGACAATCACTCTGAAATGGAAAAATGAAGTTTTTTTAATGTAAGATTTCAGTTAAAAAAAACCCAACAAAACAAAACTCTGAAGCTTTATGGAGCCAGGAAGATAAGATAGGAAGGGACTGGGAACCATTCCTATTTCTTTAACTGGGGGAAAAAAGGATTCTGTCATCTTCTTTCTTTTTCTTTTTTTTAAAGATTCAGGACAGAAATTCTATTTCCTCCACATATTTGCATATTTTATGTCAGAATCATCTCTACAAAACCATAGACACCAATTCAAATGTTTTGCTCTGAGTGACTTTACCAAGACTACAGGCAGTCAGTATGATTTGAATTCAGCACCCTCGGACCTGATCCCACTACTTTTCTCCCAACTGGTAGTGGTCCAGGCTATAGAAGTACTGAGACATAGAAGAGAGTTCAGTGTGAAAATGAAATTTGCCATTTTTTCACTCTGTCAGCGGCTGGGCTAGGTTCAGAGCTAAGTTCATGGACAAAAAAGAGCCTTGACTGGGAATTAATTACTGAAACAATTTCTTCCTCGATCTTCCTTTAGCCTTCGCCAGCAGGTGTCTCCTGTACTAGAGTTAAAAACATTCACTCATGAGATGCCCTGGTACCATTAACTGGTTGTGAAATGAGCTACAGATTCTACTCTTATCAGTACCTCCAATATAGAAGCACCTGCCCCCGTGGAAAGCCAAGGCCACAGGTCGCCTAGGAGTCCACGGGGATTCTCCCCAGCAGGGAGCCCTCTAATTGGCTGGTATTGATCTGCAAATTGTGCCCCTGCTGTGATTAATTCTGCACCCTCCCCAACTCCCTCAGTGCTGGAGTGATAGGTCAAGGTTTCCAGACTCTATCAGCTCTAGCCATCACTTATAAATGGAGCTCAGGGCCTTAAGGATGCCAGTGAAGAATTGAAGCTCGTTAATGCCCTCCCGGCTGCTAGCACCAACCCATGGAACCAGGCTCACTCGGCTCAGTAGCTATCACTAATAGCAGCTTAATGGCATGCTAATGTGGAGCAGAACAGAAGTTATCCAATTGATTCTATGATTTATGAGGGATTTATTACCACTCTGACTTCCATTTGATGTTCAGTGGGTCTTTTTTCAATTCATCTTGGTGATGGGCTGGAGTATATGGTTTCATAATTAATTTTTTTTCTAAGGGGGTTAAATTATTTTTACCACACGCTCCTTTCTTGACATTTTATTCCCCCTGGTTTCTTCTGCACTGGCTTCTGCTTAGCCCCTCCCAGAGACTGGGATCATCACTCAGATGTCCTGATTGGTGAAACCATTATTATCAGCCAGCTCCTGATCATCTGACCATGCTTCATCCTGCTTTCTTCTTTCCATCTACCCTGATACTCTAACCCCCTTCCCTCCCACAGATTGTTCTGGGAGTGGTAATCAGTCAACTCTACCATTGTTTCTAGAAAAGGTCTTATCAGTTAACCTCCCTATTTGCCATTTCTGTGACTTCCTCCACCACAACATCCTTTCCTAGCCACTATTCTGCTATCTGTACCATTCCCCTCCCATCCCTCTAAAAGTGTAAGCTTCTTGAGGGTAGAGATTGTCCCATTTTAACATTTGTGTACCCATAGCCTAGCATAATGCCTGACACTTTTGATTTACCCATTTACTCAACAGCACCTCCACATTCTTCTTTTAGAGTGTCTGTCAGCAGTAGGGTCCAGTGGGGAAAAGTCTCTTGGGTTGGCTGACTAGAGAAAGGTCCTGGGAGCTGGAGTCCTTGCTTCATGGCTCTTAGGCGGCTCACTACTGGAAGCTGTCTTAAAATCTCAAAACTGAGAAGAAGATGGGGAGATTGCATTTGTCAGTTACTATGTTTTCCTTCTCTTTCCCCTTTAGATTTGTCTGTGTGGAATTCTGCTTTGAAGTATTCTATTCCCTCAGCATAAATACCACCCCTTACCTAGCAGTTCTTGAAGCTAAGGCTTATTTTTCTATTTGTATCCTTAGATCCTAGCAGGGTCTGGTCATAGATTCTAAATGCTTTTTGAATTGAATTAGATGAGAATTCATCTTTTTTTTTTTTTGGATGGGTGAGTGATCTGGACCTGATTTCATCATTGTAGAGAATTCTCAGTGTGGGAAACCTTCCTACCAACACAAAGAAGCAATTTGACTGTAACATAGTCTCAGAGTTGCCTGGGACACTGAGAGACCTGCCCTGGATCACAGCTCAAATAGAGGCTCACATTTTTCTGTTTGTCATGGAATAGTCTGGCAAAGACCCCTTCTCAGAATCATTTTTTTTCAGATTTAAATATTTTATTTTTTTAGAAACATTTTCCATGGTTACATGATTCGTATTTTTACTTTCCCCTTCACCACCCCCTCCAACCTCTCCCCCCCCCATATCCAACGCACATTTCCACTGGTTTAAACTGTGTGATCAGTCAAGACTTTCAGAATCGTTTTTTAAAAGCATAAAACAAAATACATAGGATTACAGGAAACTAATTATATTGAAAAAAAATCAAAATGCTTTAAAAAATGTTCTCAGACTCAGGTTAAGACCTCCTAAGCTAGAATGTATCAGAGGCAAGATCTGTCCTCATCTTCCAGCCTCCATTGATGGTCTTTCTTGCACAATTCCAAGGTTGCTTCTATATATAATTGGTGCCTAAAGAATGTTTTTGGAATTGATTTAAAGTGTACCTTTAATTCTCTGAAATAAACTTGGGAAGGGATTTGGCTTTAATGAATATAGTAAAACTGAACACATACCATCACTGTTTAATACTGGTACCCGAATCAATGAGTATTTCTTAAGCATCCATTTATATTCCATTATGATACCTCATAATGGTGTGATGGTGACCCTGGGCTCCTGAAGGTTATGCCAATAGATTGTAAACTTAAGCAGAGCCTCTCTATTAGTCTGGAAAGTGTTCAAGTGCAGGGGGGTATGGGTTATTTGTCCTCTGTGGCTTGGCTGAGGGTATAGGGATTCAACTCCTTAGCCTTGAGCCTCAGGTAAGAATTTTTTTCACTGGGAAGAGTATGCAGGGACTCAATCCTTTAGGTCTTGTGTCGAGATGATGAATTTTTCAGCCACAATAATTCATCCATCAATCTACTGAGGCACCGCCATATGCAGTCTCTGTCCATGGAGAGAATAATGAAGCCAACACATGGATGATGCATTAAAGTGTGCAAAGCACTTGACATATTTGAACCTCAGGACAACCCTATGAGCTAGGAACTCTAGGTATTGCCCCAATTTTTTCAGATGAAGAAACAGACCCATTTATAGTGGTTAAATGACTTGCCCACATTGTTAAGTGCTAGAGGCAGGATTTGAGTTCAGGTCCTGATGCCAAACTAGTAAGTCAATAAGTATTTATTAAGTGTCTACCATGTACCAGGTCCTAGGAGTACAAAGAAAAGCCAAATGCAGTCTTTGCCCTTAAGTAACTCAGCACTTTCATTGGTCCTTAAGAAAGAACCAGCTAGGAACCACTTCAGGTACAACCCAAGCAGCAAGCAGTGCCTCTGCTATGGCTGTGGGAGCTATGAAAATGCATGAAACAAGGGATGTCTGGGTGGCCCAATGGATAGAGAGACAGACCTGAAGTTGGGAAGACCTGGGTTCCAATCTGGCCCCAGATACCTCCCACACCAACTGTGACGCTGGGCAAGTCACTTAACCCCAAATGTCTAACACTTGCTGCTTTTCTGCCTTAGAATCAATCCATGTATCAGTTGTAAAGACAGAAGTTAAGGGTTAAAAAAAAGAAAATACATGAAGCCATGTCCTTTGGGTACCCCACTACCCATTACTCAAAGTTACTGAGTCTTTTTTGTGTGTCATGGACTCCTTTGGAAGTCATATGATGCCTATGGACCCTTCTCAGAATATTGTTTTCAAATATCTAGAATGAAGTTATGGTTTTTAGTCATTAAAATTTTTTTTTAATTTAAACCCTTACCTTCCATCTTGGAGTCAATACTGTGTATTGGCTCCAAGCCAGAAGAATGGGAAGGGCTAGGCAATGGGGGTTAAGTGACTTGCTCAGGGTCACACAGCTAGAAAGTGTCTGAGGTCAGATTTGAATCTAGGACCTCCTGTCTCTAGGCCTGGCTCTCAATCCACTGAGCCACCCCGCTGTCCCCTAGTTGTTTTTTTTTTTTTTTTTGTGAGTGTCTGACTCTTCATGATTTTTCATGATCCCATTATTTGGGATCTCCTTGGCAAAGATCCTGGAGAGGTTTGTCATTTCCTTTTCAAATTCGTTTTACAGATGAGTAAACAGAGGCAAACAGGGTTAAATGACTTGCCTAGGGTTACATAGTTACTAAGTTTCTGAACCTGAGTTTGAACCACCTAGTTGTCCCTTAAAATAAAGTACTTAGGATTATAAAAGAAGCTAATTATGTTGAAATAGTTAAAATATGTATTTTTTAAAAGTTCACAGACCCTAGGTTAAGAAGCCCTTGTCTATACAGATCTTTAGGAGAGGGTTAATCTTTAAAGGGTTTCTTTATTTTTCAAAAAACTTGATTGTAAGGTCAGGTCTGCCATCTATATATCACCTTTCCTTAATTTTATAAATTTTGTATTTTCCAAGAAAGTTAGTATCAGTGAACAATGTGCTGACTTTCCAAGATTTTTTGGCTACTGGTCAACAAAGTGTTCCCGGTTTTTCCCTGTTAAAATAATAATGATGATGATAACACTAATAATTTGCATCTGCATAATGGCTTAAAATTTAAAATGTTTTTGTCTACATTATTCTTCTCAAACCCATGTGAAGTATTAGGTAAAGTATTATTAACCTTGTTTTTCAGATGAGGGAATTAAGTCTCAGACAGGGCAAGTTATTTCCCTAAGGTCACATGGCTAGAACATGTTGGAGTCCTCTAGTCAGATGTAGAGCCCAAGTCTTATAAGTTCCAATCCAGTGGTCTTTAAAAACATAGTGACTTAAGAAGTCACTAGTCTGAAGAATTTTTAGGAATTCTGATAAATGAAACAGATTGAATGCCTCACCAATATTCATTGAGCATAAATCAAATAAATCAGCTGTATGACCTTGGGGAAGTCACTTAACCCTGTTTGCCTCAATTTCCTCATCTGTAATATGAACTAGAGAAGGAAATGGCAAACCACTTCAGTGTCTTTGTCAAGAAAACCTCAAATAGGGTCATAAAAAGTTGGACAGCATCGAAAACGACTGAACAACAAAATAGGCATGTCCACAATCAGTGAATGAATTGGGTTGAGGGCTCATAGTGTTTCAGTTGCCTTAATACCTAGTGAAGTGCTGGGCAGGATGTGGCTGCTCCATGAATACTGAATTGAATTATATTGCAGTTTAACTGGCCCTGCTGAGCTAGCTATACTGTCTCACAATATGAGTAGGACTCACGTTGTGCCTAATTCTCCAAACGCCAGACCAGAGGCGAACATAAATGGAATAAATCCATATATAAAAATTCTTGAAAGTTCACTTGAATGTGGGAGACTTTGACTTTCTTTCTTCTCCCTACTGAACGGAAAGCAGTGATGAAAAGAGATACTTTTTCATTTCTTTGGTGAAGAATAGGATAATTTGGCTAATCATTTTTAAACCGCCATTTATTACTAATAAAAATACTATAGAAATATTGAGAAGCAGTCATAGTGTGTTGGATAAAAAGCTGACCTTGGAGTAAGGAAAACTTGGGTTCAAGTCTCCCCTCTCATTCCTGAGAGAAATCACAGCACCCTAGATAACTCTTTAAGACTCTAGATCAGTGGTTCCCAAACTTTTTTGGTCTACTGCCCCCTTTCCAGAAAAAAAATATTACTTAGTGCTCCTGGAAATTAATTTAAAAAAATGAATAGCAATTAATAGGAAAGATAAATGCACCTGTGGTCATCACCACCCCCTGGATCGCTGCAGCACCCACCAGGGGGTGGTGGCGCCCACTTTGGGAATCACTGCTCTAGATTGAAGAGAAGGTGGTGAACTGTATTGGTGGAAATTTCCTCATGCAATAGTGTCCTTAGTCAATGAAATCATAGGCCTAGTGGCTATCTCTATAAAAATATATCTATCTCTAATCCTCTGGTTTCTTCTCCCATTCCCCACTATTTGTTATTCTTGAATCATTTCAGAGATGTCTGACTCTTCATGACCCTATTTGGGGTTTTCTTGCCAAAGATACTAGAGGGGCATACTATATCCTTCTCCGGCTCATTTTACAGATGAGAAAACTGAGGCAGAGTTAAAGGACTTCTCCAGGGTCACACAGCTAGTAAGTGTGTGAGACCAGATTTGAACTCAGGAAGATGAGTCTTTTCTGACTCTAGACCTAGCATTCTAGAGTGCTCCATTACTTGATATTTATCATTATTTTATATATATATACATATATATAAAATGAAATATATATTTATATAAATATACTTATATATAATACATTTACATTAATTTTATATTAATTAAATTATTTTAATTAAATTATATTAATAAATATAAAATATATTTATATATATATA